>NC_135844.1:4095000-4150000 GCF_029677425.1 Wolffia australiana
GAGAAAATAGAAGGGAGAGAAGAGAGAGGGAGAAGAAAAGTCAAAGAAGAGAGAGGAGAGAGAGGGAAGACGGTTAAGCATTTCCCACCACTTGCTCTCTCTCTCTCTCACTGTTTGTGTCTCGCGCGCGTGGGCTTGCTTGCTTGCTCTCTCTCCCTCCTCTCTCTCTCGCTCTTTCTCTCTGTGTGTCTGTCCCTCTCTCATGCGCAAGCTCACTTGCTCTTATCTCTCTCTCTATGCCTCATTGTCTCTATTCCTCTTCCACATGGCCTCACTTGCTCTCTCTCTCTCTCTCTCTCTCTTTGTCTCTATCTCTCTCTGTTTGTGTCTCTCTCAGATGTGGGCTCGCTTGCTGTCTCTCTCTCTCTCTATGTCTCTTTGTCTCTGTTTCTCTTCCACATGGCCTCACTTGCTCTCTAACTCTCTGTCTCTATCTCTCTCTCTTGCGGGCTTGCTTGCTCTCTCTCTCTCATGAGTGGGCTTGCTTGCTCTCTCTCTCTCTCTCTCTCTCTCTCTTTGTCTCTTTGTCTCTGTTCCTCTTCCACATGGCCACACTTGCTCTCTCTATCTCTCTCTGTCTCTCTCTCTCTGCATCTCTTTTTTTTTCTTCTCTCACTCTATTCTCTTGTGCCCTTTCTCTTTCACCCTCTTTGTTTCTCTCTCTCTCTCTGCCTACTTCATCTATTTGATCATCTGTCCATCTGTCATCCATGTGTTTTCCATCATGGGAAAATGATGGAACATGCTTGATGAGCTTACTGTCCCATGGGTAAAGAATGGGATGTCAACGAATCAAGGATGTATAATGATTTGGACAAAATGAAATGTGATAATGGATGACTGACCGAGTGTCTGTCCAGTCATGTCATGACCCTCCAAAATCATCATCCAATATTCATCCAAAAAAAGCCTACACGTGCATTAGGAATGATGGTCATGCATAGACCATGATGTACACAAGTCGCGCAGACCGTTTGCACAATGCATGTAACATTGTGCATATATATTTTTGGAGGGTTCTTGAAGATTTCTTTGAAGGGATTTTCTTATCGACATTTCAATAATTCAAGCATTCTTCAAAATTAAGGAAAAAGAATAACTCCATACCTCGAAGGTGAATCTGAAAGAGTACAGCCCCTCGTCCCTCGGGCATTGCAGTACAACAACTAGAGTTATATTTATTCATGTAATCTGTAAATTCCTTCAGAACCTTTTCCTGAATTTGTTTTTTTTTCACAACTTTATTCCTTCTTCATCTTCCTCTTCATTGACTTCATAACATTCAGATGCATCTGAACGTTACGAAGTCAATTCAGATGAAGGCGCGAGTTTAATGATCAGAGGATTGTGTTGACCATCATAACTGATGATAAAAAAATATGAAAAAATTGATGGACACATGGATGAAAACATTCTTCTGGAGGGAAAAAAATAATAATGCAACTCATCAATTATAATAAATTTATTCAAAAGGGAGGCATGCTGCTAATTTTTTCCACTCACTCTCATTCTATCTCTCTCAAAATTAGAAAATATATAGCTGAAAATAAGTAGTCACTGTTAAGAAATGTCAAAATAATGACTTCTATTGAGAATTCCATTGATTTTGAAAGCTCACATAAAAATCCATATGCCACTTCAATGAAATATTATGTTTTTTTAGAGAGTCAACTACCATTCTGTGAATTATGTTTTGCTAACATTTGCACAACCTCAGTGTAACCAACCACCTCTTTTTCCATCCATGATATATTGAAATACCCATGAAAAAAATTAAAAATAGTTCCATGAACATGTGCTTTCAAATTTATAATGTAACCATACAAATGAAAAAAACGTGATTAACTGAAGATAATAAAGAAAATGAATATGAATTAAGTAATTGGAAGCCATCAATTTAATAGAGCTAAATACATAAATAATAAATTACATAAATTAAATAAGAAAGCAAAATTATAAATTGAAAATAAATAATGGAGATTATGCTTGCTAATAAGAAAGTTTTAGAAATAAAAGAAGGAAAATATTAATAAATAAGTGGACAGGTCCTGATCACATGCATTTTTAATAGCTTAATATGACCATATTTACATGTTTATTTGCATTTAATTAATCATATATGCATGATATAAAGTTTAAAATGATTAAATTCATTTTTAGAATGATATTATGAGTTTTCTGTATTTTTATGTATTTTTGGAGATTTTTATGACAACATATTCTGAAAGAAAACAATTTTTTGTGTTAGAATATGAATTTTTTTGGAATTTTTCGACATTAAAATTGGAAAGATATGATTTTTCTAAGTCAAAATATATACTTTTTGGGATTTTATTTTATTTAATATGAAATTTAGAATATATTTTGGGTTTTTCTTGAATTTTTCTGGCACAGGTGATGTGGAACAATTAGAAAGAGGAGGTATTTCTTAGCAATAAATGCATTTCGTGGCCTGAGAAAGAGAGGATTAAAATATTATTATTTCTCCCTTCTTTCTCTCTCCTTGGAATAGTCAACAATGAAGGTCGGTGACGTGGCAGCACCACAAAGCGCCACATGTACATTGGGCACACGTGTACACATGGCGCATACATGTCACATTTCCATTGGTCTTGGAGGAGGAAATTGCTGATGTGGCGTGCGCTGATGTGGTGCCACATCAGCGACGACAAAAGCTATTAAATAACATGTCTAAATAATATAATATCATTATTCCTTTTTTGTCAGGGCGACACACGGTGTGATGAGAGCCATCAATCGCGGATGGCAAGGAGGAATCTTAGCCACTCATCACATTTGATGCCCAAAAGAGACAAAACCCTAATCAAATGACGTGACAATGCTGACGAGGATGAGGAGAGAGAAATATTTGAAGTAAATTGATGGCTAGAAATCATCCAACTTCCAAGTTTGATATCCGATGATCCAGAACTCGGATCGAGCTGAAATTTTACGGGAAGCTTTGTCTTTTCATCCTCTATCCATTCATATGGTTGGATCTATAAAATGAACCCCCAATATTTATAAAAACATCTTTAAGCTCACTTCCTCCTAGTGAGGCTGGTTGAAAGAAAGTGAAATTTTGAAGGTCCATCAAGTGTTCCTTGGTGTCTCTAGTGTTTGGAGAGGTTCAATAGAGAAGTGGGGATGCTGATCTTCAGTAGGAAGACTCCTTGATCCTGGCAAAACATAGGGATATAAGGTTAGCCTTTCACCTTACATTGAATCATTTCCAACATTCTAGTTAGTTTCACCTTCTTTCATTGTATCCTTCACCATCATCCATTCCCAGCCTTCATCCTTTCCATCATCATACCTTATCATCCACTCTCACCCATTTCGTATTCCGTCTTTCGCAGTGATGATCTCGCCACCTATCTAAATCTTTTCCATTTAATCTAACATTTCTTTCTCTTTATTCAACTTATCATCCCTTTTTGATACCATTGCATCACTCATCGTATCCACCACCTAACACGTCATCTTTACAGCCCCATCTCGTTTCTCCATCCTCATCTATCTTAAAACCTAATTAGTAAAACCCTAATTAAACATCTCTCATCTTATCTTTCACTTTCATCATACATTCACTACCATATACGTAACTCTTCTAAATCATAAACAAGACTCTATCTGCCTAGCATATAGAGAGATATGTATCTATTCTAAATAAACAATCTCCATCCATAAAGTGACATGAACACAAATTCAAAAACTAGTTTTTGTTTCATTCCTTGATGAAGATGCCAACTTTGGTAAGCACCACATCAGCTCAAGAGATGGATGCCATTAATCATGATCAAGATTCCATCCATTATAGAGTTGAGAGAGAAATGCTTGTCTAATGCAAAAAAAACATGATTTTTATGAGAAATTATAAATTTGGTATCCCATATAAAGATGCATAGGATAAATGAGACAAATTTGAGGATTTAACTTTGTGGATTATCTGTATGCATACTGGTACACTTATATGATGAAACTAACAATATTGGATGGTGCTTAAGCTGCATTAGGAATCCCAACAGCCGCAATGGAGTGAACATTTCTCACGCCTGGAAATTCATCAAAAACTGATAGATTTCAAATGTGTATCGTACTTAACATACATATTTAACTGTAGTTCACAATAACTCATGTGATACCAACTGCATAGACAATGGCTAGATGGATGAATCATTTTTCCATCCCTCTTTCATGTTAAGAGTATTTATGAGTTCTATAAAGTTCTCTTACGAGAGAGAGAGGAAAATAGATGGAGGGAAGGTGATGGATAGAAAGAGAAACCGTGAGATGAGAATCGAGAGAGTAGAGATTGGTATGTGGGTAGAGAGTGTGGAAAGAGAATGCAGATAAAATGAAGAGATTGGATGTTAGATTCCAGGGCTTTCATTAAACTAAGAAATCATATTTCATGTAATGGATTACAAAAATTCAATTAAAAAATATTCATTACCCTGTGTGGAATTGATTCGATTCTCATTTTGGTCCTTGAAAGAGCTTCTTTAAGTCTTTCACTTGCCTGGCCTCTAGGCGTATCCATGTAATTGATAATACGATTTATATTATTTTCAACTTCTTCAAGATTTACTAGATCTTTTCACCATCTAATCACACTTCACGGAGTGAGATTTTGAGAAGCAAAAAAGAAATGGGGGCCAAAATATGGTTGGCATGGGCACCTAAAATGGGTGCCCCATATATGTATACTTAATTTTTGAATTTTCAAAAAGCCATTAGAATTTAAATTGTGACACTCTAGGCCTATATACCTATCTAGCTAAAAACATTAATGACTCAATAACATATATTGACCTGCCTTATTAATTAATGACATCATCATAAAGATTGCTTAATCGAGGGTCAATTTAACTCTAATTGATAGGTTAAATTATCAGCTTTTGGAGTACCAAGCTACATATCATGTTCTAAAAGATACACTAGTAATTTAACAATTTCATGGAACATTTACCATCATAGTTATTGTATATGTATAATCTTTCATTCACACATAAACATGACATGACATGTAATTGTGATTAGCTTGATGCCCACATAATATCCATCATTGGAGACAAGGGAGTACCTTTCGAGTCTAGAAACTATAGAAACATCCATGACATGTAGGTAAAATGATGTTGGGTTCTAGAGGCCTTGATTTGGATGAATATGATGATTCCATGCAGCATAAGACTTATTACATAATCCTAGTGGCATCTGCAAAAATATGAAATAAAGCACTTGTGCACAAATCATATCCTTGATTTCTTGGATTATTGAGTGAGACAAGTCGACCTGCTCAAATGTCCAACCTTTAAACATATCGACACAATCCATGGCATTTCAAATTTCCTTCTCAATGAGCTCTGTTCAACCTCTATCGCCATTGTTACATTGTCCCAATCACATAAGGAATGGAGAGGAGCCATGGGGAGAAGGGAGAATAAGGGTAATACCCCTGAACAATTCTAGTCGGGGTGAATTTAGTTCGGGGCCTTCCACTATTTATACGAAGTAGATATTTTTCATAAAATTCACAAAACTTAAGTATACCTTCTGACGTCCAAAAGCCCATTTGCATGTGACCCTCTAGGCCCATGTATCAGTCTAATTAATGACTCAAGCAGCCCAATTACCTTTTATTGGCCTTACAAGTTAATTAACTATATCATCATATAGATTGATTAACATTAGATTGATTTAACACAATCGATAGGTTGAGTTTCCAACACGTGGGTTGCCAAGATACACCTTTTGCTCTAAAAGATACAAATGAGTGTGTATTGACTCACTCATGGAACATGTTCATCATTGGTTACCGTATGATGGAAATATATATGGCCGGTAAGCTAATCACATATTCCATGTCTCGTTCCATGTTCATTAATAGAACATATTCATTATAGTGCAGGTGTGATGCTTATAATGAAGTCCATGAATACATGATCGGACTTAGTGAATTATGGTGAGATCATAATACGTATATCACTAGTCCTTAAGCATGTGTTCTAAATATTCCTATTCGAAGGATACCCGAGAAGTACATGAAGTATTCGGATAGAATAACACTATCTAGCCTCACTTACATGATGAATATGGCTGGTCCCGTAGTCATTAGTGTGGATACACTAAGGATAGATAGCGGGTGCTCTTTAGTGGAAAGAGTTCACTGAATTGATCCGTGTGAATCCCTGAATGATATTTTACCAAACTATCAATCAGGTTCATTCACTTCATGGTTGTGTAAGTGGTCCTTAGACCTAAGACACCAAAGATGTATTGTGGACGGACAATTTTACTTTGACTATGAAATATGTATCCCTAATCATAGGATTCTAAATAGTCTTAGTGTGGGTGCATCAAGAAGTTTACGAAGATGATTGAGTGGTCAATATAGGATCGTTCACCCTCAGTATAAGAAGTGACAGCTCAAGTAAGACGATGCGATGAAGTCCTTAGCCAAGACAGTGAAATATTGGAGAAGAGTTCTCTGATGATTATCAAACACATCAGTACTAACTCGGATGATCGACTAGGGTTTCACAGTTGACCATACTCTAAGTCGTCCTACGAGCATCAAGTGGATGATGGACTATATGTATATGGTAACCGATGATGAACATGTTCCATGAGTGAGGCGATACACACTCCTTTGTGTCTTCTAGGACACGAGGTGTAGCTTGACATCTCACGTGTCAGAGTCTCGACCTATCGATTAGGTCAAATCGATCCAATATTAATTAATCTATATGATGATATAGTTAATTAATTTGGAAGGCCAATAAAGGTTATTGGGCTGCTAGCGTCGTTAAGTAGACTGATACATGGGCCTAGAGGGTCACACATAAATGGCCTTTTAGATGATGAAAGATATACTTAAGTAGTGAGGGTTTTTATAAAAATACACACTTAGTATAAATAGGGAAGGCCCTAAAAAAATTCACCTAGGACAGAATTGTTCAGGGCCCTTCTCCTTCTTCTTCCTTCTCCCCATAGCTCCTCTCCATTCCTTATGCGATTGGGACAGTGTAAGGACGACGACGAAGATTGAACGAGGCTTGTCAACATGAAGGAGGATATCCGACGTGTTGAGGACCATGTGGATATGTCTAGAGGTTATACATTTGAGCAAGAAATCACGAATTTGATCCGTGCACAGGTATTTCGCTCAATGATTTTAATGATGTCGTTATGATTCCCTTACATGTCTTCTACTGCGTAGAATCTTCGTCTTCATCCACATCTATGTCTCTAGAACCCAACACAGTGTACACATAGTCCTCATATACTTGATGCTCATAAGATGACTTAGGGTATGGTCAACTGTCAAACCCTAATTAATCATTCGAGTTAGTACTAATGTATTTGAAATCATTAGAGAACTCTTATTTGATATTTCACTACTTTGGCCATGGACTTCATCGCATCATCTTTCCTTGAGCTGTCACTTCCGATACTGAGGTTAGATGATCCCATCTCAATCATGATGGATATTATATGACTATCAAGCCAATCACACTACAATGTTTATTTATGTTCATTGAATAAAATATTTACGTTTAAAATTATTCGATGTGATTTTTATAATGAAGTCCGTGAATACGTGCAATGACTTAGTGAATTATGATGAGATCATAGTACAATGATCACTAGTCTTCAAACATGTATTCTAAATATTCCTATTCGATAGATAGTCGAGACAGACATCGAATTATTCAGATAGAATAACATTAGGTGATCCTACTTATACGATAAGTATAGTTGATCCTGTGGCTATTAGTGTGACGACACTAAGGACATATAGTGGGTGCTCTTTGGAGAAAGAGTTCACTGAATTGATATGTACCTGAATGGTACGGATCCCATAATTAGAGTACCTGAATGGTATTATACCTAAACATTGATCAGGTTGATTCAAGTCACGGTTGTTTAAGTAATCCACTGACCTCATGAGTGGACGACTACATTTTGACTATGACTTACGAGACTCTAATCATGGGAATCAAGGAAGAAAATGCAGAAAAATATTTGGCCAGGGTAGTAAGGATATTGGAGAAAGTATTCTCCAATGATCACCGTTACATATCCGTACTAATTGAATGACGGATTAGGGTATGACGATAATCCATACCCTAAGTCGTTTGAGAGTCTCGCACGGATGATGGAATATACATATACGGTAACCAATGATGGTAAAGGTTCCATTAGAGAGTTCGAGACTACTCGGTATCTTCTAGAGCACAAGGTGTAGCTTGGCATCCCACAGGCTGAAAACTTAACATATCGATTGGGTTAAATCGATCCTTATTTAATTAGTCTATATGTTGATATAGTTAATTAATAAGGTTGGTCAATAAATGTTATTAGGCCACTAAAACTATTAACTAGGATGATACATGGGCCTAGAGGGTTACAAACATAAGGTCATAAGGGCATTGGTGGATATATTTTACTTTGTAGGGTTTTTGAGAAAAACCTTAAGTGAAATATAAAGAGGGTAAGGGCTCTCATTTGATGCATCCATGCAAGCCTGATTTGGGAGCCCCTCCCTTTCTTCATTCTCTACATTAACACTCAACCAAGGAGAGAGTCTTCAAGGAGAGTTGAAGAAGAAGAGGTGGAGATCCATGAGCCGAGTGATCGCGTGGATACTTCTAGAGGTCGGATGTGTGAACGGCTTTAAAACGATATCAAAGTGAGCATGTCAAGGATGGAATAAGTTCCCCAAAGTGTACATTCAATGTTGATTTTAAAGATCGATTGTGAATCGATCGATACACTTTTGCATACATGGAAACATGTTTTCTGTGGTCGAACCAAGGCACCAAACCTAACAGATCACTCAATTGTTTTCACAAACTTCTTGATGCACCGGAACTAAGTCTATTCAGAATGCCATAAGTCATAGTCTAAGTACAACTGTCCATCCACAAGACATCTTTGGTGTCTTAGGTTTAAGGACCATTTACACAACTGTGACATGAATCAACTTTATTGACATTTTGGTATAATACCATTCAGGGATTCATATGGATCAACACAATGAACTCTTGTTGTTAAAGAACACCCACTATCTATCCTTAGTGTCTTCACACTAATGGCTGTGGGACTCGCCATACTCATCATATGAGTGAGGCTAGATAGTGCTATTCTATCAGGGTACTTCAATGTCCTTTTCAAGTATCATTTGAATATAAATATTTAGAACACATGCTTAAAGACTAATGATCTCTGTGCTACAATCTCATCGTAATGCAATGAGTCCGATCATGTATTCATGGACTTCATTATAAGCATCACACATCCACTATAATGAATATGTTCTATTGATGAATATGGAACGAGATATGGAATATGTGATCGGCTTGCCCACCAAAAATATTTTCATAAAGAATCATAATACATAAATCACGGGCATTTAGTAATGTATTTTAAATACTCCTATTTTACAAATACATGACAAGGACTTTGAGATATCCTAACAAAATAACACTATCTAGTTTCACTCATATGATGATGATGGCTGATCTCTTAGGAATTGGTGTGAAAATAGTAAGGATAGATAATGGTTTATCTTTAGTAGAAAGGGCTGACTGAATTGATACGTTGGAATCTCTAAATGGTATCATACCAAATTGTCGATAAAGTTGATTCATGTAATAGTTTGTAACTGTCCTTAGACATAAGACACCAAAGGCATCTAATGGAGGAATGGTTGTAATTTTATTATGAAAAAAGATATTTTATGAATAAATAGTTGTATTCATAGATTTCTAAACTATGTTTGCTCAAGTGAAACAAGACTTTTTACGAAAATGATTGAGTGGGAAAAAAGGGGTTGTTTTCCCTTGATATAAGAGTAGTTATCTCAAGTAAAAAGATGTGATGAAGTTCTTGGCCAAGATAATGGAATATCAAATAACACTTCTCTCATGGTTTTCGAGCGCATCATACTAACCGAGATCACCAATTAATATTTGAAAGTTGACCAAACCCTAATTCATCCTAGAGGTGTCAAGAGGAACTGGGATTATACATGCATGATAATTGATGACAAAAGGTCCATGAGTGATATATGGGCATAGAGGGTACCACACAAATGGTCTTTTTGGGTGTAAGAAGATATACACCTTAACACAAGTATATATAAGGAAATATCCTGAATAAAATTCACCCAAGCCAGCATTGTCCAGGGCCTTACCCTTCTTCTCCCTTCTCCCCTTGCCTCCTCTCCACTTATGATGTGATTGAAACAATAAGGTTATTTAGCCATTAAAAGGTGATCACTTGAGTGATATATGGGCATAGAGGGTAACACACAAATGGTCTTTTAGGGTATAAGAAGATATACACGTTAACACAAGTATAAATAAGGAAAGAACCTGAATGAAATTCACCCAAGCCAGCATTGTCTAGGGCCTTACCCTTCTTCTCACTTCTCCCCTTGCCTCCTCTCCTTCCCCCCCAAGTATAAATAAGGATAGATCCTGAATGAAATGCACCCAAGCCAACATTGTCCAGGGCCTTACCCTTCTTCTCCCTTCTCCATTGCCTCCTCTCCACTTCTGATGTGATTGAAACAATGCAGTTGTGACGGTGGAATGATAATGGGGCTTGACAAGATTAAGGATGATAATGGACATGATGGGGATCACATGGATAAATCTAGAGGCTATAAATATGAAAAACTCGACCTATCTTCCATAATGAACCTATAAATCAAGGATTTTATCCGTGCACAATTGATTTGATCATCATTTTGTGAGTGGCGTTATAGTTCTGTTAATCATCTTCCTTTGCATGAATTGATCTAGTTTCATCTCAATCAGGAAAGATAACCCAACGCTGATATCATTATCTTGACATCATTTTGAGACATTCAAAATCCATTAGCATTATTTGATATCCACCCTAGATACAATACTGATATTAAAATTAATATATGTACCTAATTTGTGTTGTAAGGATAACATATCTTTTGCTGATCACAATATATAAAAAATGAGAACACTTGTAGAACCCTAATCTTCACAGTGTTATCTAGCTGTTTGAATGATTATTATGAAAAAATGATCTGATATTTATCACCAAGTAGGGATAGGCAAAAAATTAATTGCCATCCTATTTCTTTCGGAAAACCCCCTCATTTCAGATGGATAGCATAATAAAGTTTATAAATTATAAAATGTTATCTTCTTGATTCATATGGGTCGCATAATTCCTTGATTTTTTCTCTACAAGCTTTTCCGCATTTGACATGTTTACTATGTATTTCTACTTTAATAAGGCTTAGTAACACTCCTCTTTCCCTTCGGTATGTTCCCTATGGGATTTTAAAATATTTATAGCGTCCATCATAATTTGTTTATCTAAAGTGACTACTTGAACATTTACTATATCTTCAATATATCCTTATAGGTTTACCTTACAATTTTTGAATCGGTATTATGAATAAATAAATTAGTTATTTTTATTATGGATTTGTATGGATATACTCTTTCTCAAGATCCCCACATTGAAAAATCTCTATTGAACTAACCAAGTTCTAATATTATGATTATGGATTTCAAATGTATCTAGAATACTTTTTCCTTATTCTTATGTATATCATTATTACCTGGAAGATTTGTTTGAGTTGTTTAAACTTTTTACGGAAATACTGTACTCAATGATAATATTTAATTGCACTTCTTTTTATAATTTAATTTTATTTCCATAGAACATAAAAGTATAGATTTCAGGAAGAATTTTCAATTTTACTTATAATTAGGCTCAGCTAGTTTTTTGCGTGAATCATACAATTAATGAAGGCATAATTATTTCTGAGTGAAGATAAGCAACATTTTATATATAATTCACTGGCTTTTAATTCATTACTATATCATCATTATTTGAATATTCATTTCAGAAAATTTCATTGTTCATATGTTATATTTGAATGTTTGCACTCAATCACATGCTTTGGTAGCTACCTTCTTGGTATTGACTATATTTCCAATACGAGCGATTTTTTTACATTATTTATCACATATTTTATTCACTAAATAAAACATTTTCATCAATTCCATAACTGATATCTAGCTACAGGCTCGACAAATAGATCTTGGATGCATATTATGAAAAGAGTAAATTGAAACAAATGTTTTAAATCATTTTTCATAGTTGAGAATTTGAGATACGCTTCTCTCTGAATTCTAATTTCTCGTATAAATTTGGTGCCAAAATATTTGAACTCTCGAAGACAAGCTTTCTTGACTTCTCTCTCGTATTGAATATAATTCGTTTGAATGAAAAATATATCTGGTGTTAATAAAAAAAATTATTTTCAGTGTAACTTTTTAGTCAAATCCATATTTGATATTGTCATCATATGCCGGCCAAAAAATGAAATAATATTTTTGACAAAAATGAGATATTTCCTACACGCAGAGATACATAATTTTCCTAAACTTCATTCTTTTGTCCTTATTTCTCTCAGAAAATTCCCTTGGTGAAAATTCACACCAAAACAAGTTATCTTTCACGACAGGATTTACATACACCTCTTGAATATATTTCTTGTATGAGCCAAAAATAATTCTTGGTGTTAACATTGTTTACAGTCTAGTTTTCGAATTTCAGATCATATACACCACACCAGGTGATCATGACACAAACTTTCAAGTTGATCAAACGGGGGAAATTCTCCTGCAAAAAAAAGAAAAAGAAAATATTCTGACCCATAGCAACATCTGACCTCCATACTCAGCTGCTGAATGAGCTCAAGTAACCATATATTCCACATAGAGCATCAATTTCAGGGAAGCAAAAGCCATGTGAAAAGAATCAAGAGAGGGGATTTTTTTGTGGAAGTTCTTCCAGTTAGGGTTCTTGAAGGGGACTTCAACCTTGTGTCTCCCTAAACCAGCCTCTCTCTGGTGGTTCCGCCCCGCTGCCAAACTGACCAGCAGCAGAGGCGGCAGCAGCGGCAGCGGCAGCATCAGCATCAACAGCAGAGGCTGGATCTTCATGCTGTCGGTAACCGCCAGGCCAGCCATTGCTGTTTCGGAGCGCCCACATCGTCTGCCCGACAATCGGGAAACTCGCCTGAGCAAATGGGCCAAGTGGTGGCAGAGACGGTGGTGGCAGTGGACGCTGCGGTCCTTCGAAGCTCGACAGAGCCTGCAAAGGCCTCCTGTTGACTGGCGGAGCCGAGGCGCTCCCGCCACTGCCGCACCCAGACAGCCCGTTGGTTGACTGGCTGCTGCTCCTCACCGCCGGAACATCGTGGTTGTGCTTTCCTTCGTAGGTGGTGATCACAGACTTCAAATCATGTGAAGCCCTCTCCACATGCTTTCTGACTGTGCAGCCAGGGTTAGTGCACTTATAGTAGCTCCTGAAAACCATGCGCCGAGGCACAAGCCAGATCCACCCTTCAGCGGAAAATCGAAAGAGGAAAATTCTAGTATTTTTATGAGATTCAAGGCAACCTAATCATCTGGGTTTTTCTTTTTTCGGTTGACAATTATGAGAGATTTAAAATTTTCTTTGATGGTGTCACAGGCCGGAAGAAAATCTCAAAAACACTAGATGGATTAAGGTGAAACTGGATGGTTATTTTGTAACGAGAAAAAAATTCTAATATTTTTCTGAGGTTCAAGGCAACCAAATCATCTGGGTTTTTCTTTTTCAACTGACAATCATGAAAGATTTAAAATTTTCTTTGATGGTGTCACAGGCCGGAAGAAAATCCCAAAAACACTAGAGGGATTAAGGTGAAAATGGATGGTCATTATGTAACGAGAAAAAAATTCTAATATTTTTCTGAGGTTCAAGGCAACCAAATCATCTGGGTTTTTCTTTTTCAACCGACAATCATGAAAGATTTAAAATTTTCTTTGATGGTGTCACAGGCCGGAAGAAAATCCCAAAAACACTAGAGGGATCAAGGTGAAACTGGATGGTTATTATGTAACGAGAAAAAAATTCTAATATTTTTCTGAGATTCAAGGCGACCTAATCATCTGGGTTTTTCTCTTTCATCTGACAATTATGAAAGATTAAAAAATTTCTTTGATGGTGTCACAGGCCGGAAGAAACTCTCAAAAACTCTAGAGGGATTAAGGTGAAACTGGATGGTTATTATGTAACGAGAAACAAAAGAAAAAATAATGGTCATTCTGACCTTGGGTTTGGATTTCCTTTGACCACCTTCTGTCCATACTTGCGCCAGCGGTACCCATCATCAAGGATGTCGACTTCGCTAGTGGTCTGAACAACGACCCTTGGCTCACGTACAGCCCTTGAAGCTCCTCCCCCCTCCACAGAACCCAAGTCCAGCCTCCTGTGCCAAGGACAAGAAGCTAAGACACCCAACCTAACTAAGCGCCAGCAGAAGCATTCATAAATTCCCGAAGACATTGATGCAAGAAGCTGATAAAGAAGATGACAGGCAGAATACATATAGCCAGTCACATCATCATTGTCAAAATCTGTCAATGTCATCATCACTATCAACCATCCATATTCAAGGAAATTGTCAACTAGGACAGTCTACATTGACAACAAGGTTGGGATTAACGGGGTTGACATTTTTTTACTCGGTTAATGGCTGACATAGACAGGCGACATCAAATGTCAGTGATTACCCTAAACCATTATCGTTGATGCTAGCTGTCAATCAAGTTAAATTCTATTTTAAAATTGTGGACCCCACCACCGTCATCACCAACATCAACAACTGTCTATGCAAGGAAAGAAGGATAAAAACCGCTCCATGAATCACCTTCTCTTGGATTCAAGTTCGTCTTCCTCTGCTCCACCGCCATGCTCGTCATCCTCATTGGTGAGGTTTGATGGCAGATCAGAACCTCCTCCTGTCTCATAGAGAAATCCCTCTGATCCTTGCCTATGTTCTGCAATAAGAGGAATAATACACATCAGTTTAGAGTTTGTCAATTTTCCAATCTTGGCCTAAGAGAACTCACCATCAAGAACAGCTGGGAAAGAATGTGAATCAGGCCTCTCAGCCGGCGCCACATCGGTGTCACCAAACGATACCAGGCCCGGCCCAAAACTCAAGCGACGGCCTTGAGAGGCGGGCCTTGGGTGGTTGTGAGACCCGTGATAAGTTATTTCAGTGGCGATTCCGTCGAAAGATCGTTCCACCTTCTTCTTCACCTGGCAATTGGGGTGAGTGCACTTGTAATAGCTCCTCGGGTATTCACTTCCCTTCACTTGCTTTTGGCCGTACTTTCTCCAATTATATTCATCTTCCGATTGTACACCCGACACTACAATAGTAGTCTCTCCTCTGTTCTCTCCTTCACCGAAATCGGCTATCTCATCTCCAATCAACGAGTCAGAAAGATCACCAGTCGAGGCAACGCAAGCTCCAGGATCTGGGCTTTCGGAGTTTGGTGAAGCAGACTGAGCTGATGGCTTGCCAACACCCATCCCAGACTGCTGGAGGTAGAGTGTGAGAGGCATCTGCCAAGAGAAAAAATAAGCATTTAAGGGGAGCTCACAGAGGCGAACAATTTATATGGAAACCAAAAAAAAAACCTACAAAGAAATGTTCAAATTTTTGCAACTCTTTCAAAACAGATGGATAATTTGGGTAGGTCTCCATCGGGGAATGATCTTGGAAGGGCATATATATATATATACCAATCAGAGCTTGTGACCACATATATATATGTATATATACATATATATATATACATATATATATACACACACACACACACACACACACACACACACACACACACACACACACACACACACACACACACACACACACACATATATATATATATATATATGGTCACAAGCTCTGATTGGTGCCTCAATTCCCAGTCATTGATAGGGAAGGGTTTAAAGGCTTGGGAA
This sequence comes from Wolffia australiana, assembly GCF_029677425.1. Lineage (NCBI taxonomy): Eukaryota > Viridiplantae > Streptophyta > Magnoliopsida > Alismatales > Araceae > Wolffia > Wolffia australiana. Next base: position 4,110,874 of record NC_135844.1, read on the forward strand.
CGTATAAGATATTCAAGACGCTTAAAATGTTAAATTGAGCATCAGTGCCATCTGGATTTCAAAGAAATCCAACGTTGCTGATAAATCTCGATCATGTAAAACCAGCTCATTTTGTTGAACCCAATATTTTGGATTACAAGCCGTGAGTTTGCATCGTCAAATTCTTAGAAACAGGATGAACATTCATCAGATGACAAAAAAAAGGTAAAACTTACATTGTTGTTGGGATTTGCATTCGACTTTAACTCTCCAAGAGGTTTAAAAACGAATGAATCAGACGTCGACGCAGGGGCCGACCTGCCATTCCGATTGATCGGATAATCTAACTCAAGTTTTCCAGTCGTGGGAGATGGTTGAACCTGAAAAAATACACACCAAAATATCATAAATTAAATTCTTCACGACCAATCGTTTCTTCATTGGCATACAAAACGAATCTTCTCTCAATGACACAATTCAAGAAAAAAACGATGAACAAGGAAAGAGATTCTCACCAACGAATTAGACATGAACACTGGAGATTCCAGAAAAGAGGTCGGACTGAGACCCGGAGGAATCGTCATACACGAGGATTGAACTTCGGCGAAAGAACCAAAGTTACTCGATCTGATTCGATCTGTATTCAACTTCGGGGCATTGAAGCCAGCCCGAACTGCCATCCTCTCCGCCAATCCAGCGCGCGGTTTCACCTCGCAGGAATCACTCTCCCCATGATCTTCATCATTCTCCATAAGTTTCAATTTCTCATCCATGCCGGCCATGAGGGTTCGTCGAAACCCTTATTCACCCCTTTTTTCAGCCACAATCGGAAGAAAATGACACATACCGGATGATAAATCCATGGATTTCAGACAATGGGCAGGCAGGAAATGAAATCTGCGGCACCCATTAACAAACCCATTTCTCTGATTCCTTCTGCGATCGATGAACTGAAAGAAACGTCAAAATCAACGACCGGGAAGGGCTACAAACTACAAATCTCTTCACTAACAGCAAGAAAACACGAACACCGACTCCATTTTCTAACAAATCTATGAACAAAACTGCAATCAAAAGGAATTTGAGCAGAATCAATCGCCGCTTACGGCGGAGAAGATCGTCGGAGGACACTCCCTTCCGTTCTAGAGAGAGAGAGAGAGAGTGGAAGAAGTGGGAGGGGGGGAAGAAATTAAGAAAAGGAGAGAGGAGTTCGTGCGAGGAGGAGGGAGATTGACGTGACTTTTTTACACGTGTTCTTTTCCGATTGGTTGCGTACGGTTTCGGTGCATCGCGATACGTGTTGGGTTTTGTGTTCTTCGTCGCCTGGGCAAATATTTCCCGGCCTTCAAATAGTAACGATTAATCGTTAATTTTAACGGAAAAAACGGGACGCTTGACGCAGTATTGACACGTGGAATGCGGGGGGTCACGCGATCCTTTTTTGGTTGTGGTCACCAGGATGGAGTATGGTCACCGCTTGATTAATTTTTAGTTTTGGGGAAGGAAGATCAAATGACACACAAATAGGATTAGGGCTGAACATTTAGGACCGAACCGGGACGGTAGGTCGTCCATTTTAGGGCAGATTGGTTGGTCGGGCAGGTTTAGGGCCAATGGTCAAATTAGGGAACAGCATGTCTGGGACATGACTCCCCAGACGTGACGGGACGGATGACGATCCGTGATGGACAGTGACATGACGGAAGTTCCGTCGTGTCACCGTCCCGTCACACATCCACGGATTTTGAATCCGTCGCAACAGCGTCACGTGTCCCTTGTTGCGGCTTTCTGTCACATCCTTGTCACCGGACGTCGTCACCGTGACGTGTGACGGGAAGAACAACCCTTGTGGAGGAGAGAGAATCAGAGGGGCATATCTCCAATTATTTTTAAGCGTGTGAATTAATGCAGGAACTTTTCTGCAAAATGCCAAGAAATGGATTTAGTGATGCCACGTTGATGACATGCATATTTAGTACTTTAATATGATCATATTCACACGTCTATTTGCATCAAATCACTCATATTTTCATATTTTCAAGCTTAAAAATATTAAATCTATTTTTAGAATGATTTTTTGAATATTCTATATTTTTTGGGAATTTTTTGACAATAGATTCTAAAAGTATATACTTTTTGAGACATAATATGATTTTTTTGGAATTTTTTGACATTAAATTTGGAAAGATACGATTTTCTAAGCCGAAATATATATTAATATGTATTTCGGGCTTTTATTTTAATTAATATGAATTTTAAAATATATTGTTCACACTTTTATTCGGGTCACCACGTGTTGCCATTTGATTCATCGAATGGTGACGAATCATAGCGTTCGGTAATGATGGGCGGTAGTAAATAGCTATGCCAATGATTGTCGTCAGCCAATCATTTGTCATGCAATCATCGCTTTGCAAATCGCAAAGCGATGATTGCATTTATTGCTGACGCATCAAAATTTTGACATTTTTTGGTGCATAGTGACGTGGACCAATAAAAAGGCCTTTTTTTCAGAATAAATGCGCGCGTGGGCCAAGGGAGGAAAAGACAAAGAATGTCTTTTTAAAGCCTTTTTTCCTCTTGTCTTGGCAGAACAGCGAGCGACGTGGCCGCGGCACAGGAGGCCACTTGTACACGTGACCGCGCAAAGCAAAGTGGCGCTTGCATGGCTACAACTGAGAGGACGACAAGAGGGTCCTCCTCCACATTGGAGAAGAGGGTCCTCCTCAAATTATGATTTTTCTACATTTACTTTGCCACTAACTAGTCAACCTGACCAGAGCAGGAACAGACGGGGACCAAACTCAGATTGGGGTCAAACTTTAGGCAAGGTTTTGGTATTGCTAAAAACTGGGACCGACAAATCCTAAATAGGATTTGAGACGACTGATGGACCATCGTCCACCTCGTCACAATCCATCACCCGTCATACTAGTGGACAAATGAATGTACAAAGTCATTTCAATCGTTAGTCAACCATTCAATATGACATATGATTGTAAGAAGTCATTTCCATTGTTAGTCATCGGTCATTTGTCCAAGATGACAGAGCACTGTATGAAGCCATTTCCATCATTACGCATTGGTCATCCACTAGAGATGATTGATAACTGTACGTAGTCATTCCATCATTAGTCATTGGCCCTCAGTTCGAGATGACGAATGGCAGAGGATGGAAAATGATGGATGATGGAAGATGGATGATGGACAGAGTCGGAAAGTGGGAAGAGATTGAGCGAGTCATTTCCATCATTTTTGTATCCAGTCCTGTTCTTCATCATATACAAATGAAAGAATGGGACCAATGACAGAATGGCAATGATGATAAAATGTGGATGTATTACGTTTGATATGACCACTGATCCTCTGAACTAATGACTCAACTAGTCCATTCACTCTGTTTCGCCCCATTTGTAATTGTCATTTGTTTTGACAGCTCATTCATCATCTGTTTTCCATCCCTACAAACAAATGTCTAGGCTGGGATACATAAGATTCATAATTTCTCTACATAATAAGATGAGAACCATTTATGAAATATTTGACACCTTAAGTTCACTACTCTGTACTTTTTCAATCCCTCCGTACCTCATTCAAATATCAAGTGATGCAGGACGGACATTGTCGACGTCGTGCGGCGGGAGCGTGCAGTCCGTTCGTCCCTCTCGGGGACGTTCATCTTGGGCGGCACGCCCGCCTTGTTGGTGGGTGTCCCTGAAAGATCTTGTCCTAGGGTCCTCAATTCGTTGGAGGGCCGAAGTAGACTCTATCTCCACGTGGTCTGCGCTCCACAGGTAGTCGTTAGGGCGTTGGTGGGCCCGACTACCGGTGGAAGGGGGGGTGTTCAGCCGGCCGGATGGTGAGGACGGCGGCGAACTAGCAGCTGCATAAGACGGCCATAGGCGACGTCGTGGCGTGGCGGCGATGGTCAGCAACGATGGCGGCGGCGCAGCCGAAGATGGTGGCGGCGACCGCGGAGATGTCGATGACCGAAGGTGGGCAGCGGCCAAGATGGCGGCAGCGGCGGCAGCCGGATATAGCGGCGGCGGCGGCCGGAGATTGCCGGGATATTGAGCCGCGGTAGTGGGCCTCCTTCGGGGTAACAGACCACCGAGATGGTGGCGGTCCATTAGGTTAGGCCCGTAACGGGCATAGAGCTGTCGTGGCATCCTCGAGATGCGTGCATGGCGATTGGGCTTCCGGAGAGTGGTTTGAGGCGAAGGCTGGCGGCTGACCGCGGGATTCGAGGGCGGCGACGGCGCTTTGAGGCGCGGATGCGCACCGCGGACGCGGAGCCGGTTCATCGAGTGGGCCTTGGACCGGAATAGAGGCACCGACCCATAATGCTCCGGCGAATGGCGAGTCGGCACTGGCGAGACTGACCAGTGTGCGCGGCGCGCGGCGGCCGTCGAGGGCGCCTGCGACTTCGGTGCAGCGGCAACGTCGCGCGGCGCGGCGGTGCGGGTGGCTGCGGTGGCTGCGGGCGCTGCGGCGGGCTACCGCGGCCGATCCGGCGGCTGCGGGCGACGCGGCGCTGCGGCGCTCAGCGGCTGCAGGCTGCTGCGGCGCTCCGGCGGTTGCCGGCCGCTCAGCGGTGCGGCCTGCTGCGGCGCTCCGGCGGCCACGGCGCTGCGGGCTGCCGCGGCGACCTGGCGGCTGCGGGCGGTTGCGGCCGCGCCGCTGCGGCGCCGGCGCTGGCGGCTGCGGCGGTACTGCGGCGCGGCGTGTCAGCGGCTGCGGCCCCTGGCGCGGCCGTTAGGGCGTGGCGGTCGCTGCGCGCTGCGCTCTGGCGGCTGCGGCCGCGTCGGGCTGCCGCGCCGCTAGCGGCGTGGCGCGTCGCTGCTGCGGCCGCTTAGGCGGCCGCGGCGCTGCGGCGGCTGCGCGCGCTGTCAGCAGCGGCCGCTTCGGTACGCGCCGCTACTCGCGGCGGCTGCGGCCGCTGCGAGCTGCCGCGGCCGACCAGCGGCTGCGGCGGTGCGGCGCCGCGAGCTGCTGCCGCGGCGGCGCTTCAGCGGCTGCGGCCGCTCGGCGGCGGCCCGTACTGCAGCGGCGGCGTGTCGGCGGCGCTGCGGCGGCGGCGCGGCGCCAGGGCGGCGCTGCGCGGCTGCGGCGCTGCGCGGCGGCTGCGGCGCTGCGCCGCTGCGGCAGCTGCCGCGGCGGTGCGGCTGATCCGGCGCCAGCGCTGCGCGCCGCTGCGGCGCTGGCGGCGGCGCTGCAGCGGCTGCGGCGCTGGCGCGCCGCGCGGCGGCTGCGGCCGGCGGCGGCCATGTCGGCGCGGCGCTGCGGTGGCGGCCGCTGCGGCGGCGCGCCGGCGGCGGGCTGCGGCGGGCGCGCTCACCGACCCGGCGGCGGCGCCTGGGATTCGTCGGTCTGTCTGGCAGCGGCCGGGCAGGACGCAGGGGCGGGCGGCGACGGCCGAGGTCGTCCCTTCACTCTTCTACTCTAAACTAAGCAGAGGGAACTGTTTCCAAAAATCCAACTAGACTTGTTCTTACTCTTACCTTAGGGGTCCTATATATAGGCCCCTTGGGTTACAAAGGAAAAACCCTAAGCGAAAACAGGAAATTTTAACCTAGACTTAGAAAAACAAAAAGAATAACTAGATAACTTGAGGGCTACGCCATCATCAAGTATATCTCAAGCTCCTCAAAATTATATTAAAAACTCTCTTTAACATATCACCTGATAACATGCAAATAGGAGCTAAATAAATGCTAATTTCATCACATGGATGGGCTCTAAATGCTTAAAAACATTGAATTTTAATGCATGTTATCATGATTTTAGGTTAAAAGAAGAATTTCATTAAATTTCAAGTTAAATAATACTTTTCATAAATAATTAGGTCAATTGATACATTTTTAATGTTTTTAAAATGAAATTGAAAAGAAATTAAATGTTTAATTGACCTATTTCTATAAATAAAAAGGAAAGAAACAAATAAAATGGATTTTATAAATTAAATTTTTTTTTGCATTAATAAACATTTTTTACTACTTATTCCAGTGGTTTTTGAATGAGAAACGTTTTATTTTATTTAAACTGGCCCTTATTGGGCCAGTTTTAGTGCCTAACAGAATTTGTAAGTGGCGCAGGGCGTGCAAACATCACGCACCGCACGCAGGGCTGCGCAGTCCTATCAGAAGACGTGCCCGCATCTTCGGTGCGCGACACGCACGTACATAATTCAGTGCGTGTCGTGCATGGAGTCGAGCCATGCGAAACGGAAATAAACCAGTTGCGTCGCATTGTACGCCCTGCGTACAATGCGCTCTCGAGAGAAAAAATAACGGAATCGGAAGAAGCTGTTCTTCCGATTCCGCGACGATAAAAGGGGGGGAATGAAAATTTAGCATGCGTTCTTGATTTTTCAAGCTCGAGGAGTGAGCGCCTACCCTTCATGAAGACTCAAGAAACCACCTGGAAAGATTTGGAGTTCAAACTGGACTTGAATTGCCCAGATCCGTCGCCGTATTCGTCCCCCAAAGCGAAGCACAAAATCACAGGAAATTCATCGTTCGTCGCGTGGGATTTGTTCCAGTTGAGTCGAAATCCTTCTTGGAACCTCTAGGCTATTTCTGTTTGATTTTTACACCTTATTTCGTACTTGATTTTTTCTCAAATTCGCATTCCGTTTATGCTCGCCGTTTTTTTTTTTTTTCTTTTTCGATTTTAATCGTCTTAATTCATAGATTTTAGTTTGATTTTAAATCAGTTAGTGTAGGTTGGTTATCAAACTCCTAAATCGAATCCTAGCTGTCCATTAATTCGCATAAAAATCGTGAATCTCATTCACGATCTCGTTCTTGTTAAGTGAGCAAATCGTGAATTGTATTCACCATTTGCTATTTTCGGACATATTTACAATTTCGAATTAATTAAAAATAAAATAAAAATATAATAAAAATGCTCTAAAAAATAGCATAAAAATTAATTTATTTTATTCTTTAAAAATAAGTAAAACTTCTTCTGATAAAATAGTAAAACAAATTAAAGAAACACACAAAATTAGAGTTAAATGTATTTTAGAAATCGATTTCAAATTCATTAAAAAGAAAAAAAAAATTCAAAACAATTAAAGATTTTAAATCAAATATAAAGATAAAATTAAGTGATTTTATATCTCTGTTATTTAATAACAGAGAATCATTAAAATCATTTAAGTTTAAAAGGATAGAATGTTAGTTAAAATTTACAAGTATGAGCATTGAAATAATAAATTTAAACATCATTTCATTTAGGTTTCGAATTCAAAACCCTAATTAGAAAGAAAATTGAATATTTCCTATCGCCTCCCTAGGGTTCGAACCCTTACTCAAGCACAAAGGGATACATATAAATTTAGTGATTAAGTTCAAAAAACTCTGTAAATAACGACATATAAACACGTATTTCCAACCTTATCATCACCGTAATCTCTATAAGAATGTTTTATCAAAATAAAGAGAGCATATAATGGTTAAAAACTAAACACGGGAGAGGTAACTTGGAGAGAGAGCTCGTGGCGGTGGTAGATACTTATTTTCTTTTAAAGAATTTCATGATTAAAATTTTGCCATTCACTTATGAAACCTTATCAAACAGACTTAAAAATCCCATTATCATGAGGAATTAAAATTTATATTGTAAACTTCAATATATGATCTTCATTCAGCAACCGATAAATTAATTCACTCTTTCATTTTTTCTTCTCCATAAAATGATTTTATATTTCAATATTATTGACCTAATCATATCTATATATGTTGGTTACACTGTTTGACTGATAAAATGAGGTCTGTTTTGCCTGAAAATTTAACTCCTTTTATAAAAATGTTAATACCGATATACTTAAGTTTAACATCTGAGTACATAATTTTACCTATTAACAATGTGTAAAAAAGTCAGCCATGTTCTAATAAATGAAGATATGGACTTCCAGTTAAACCAAAATAAAGTTGCACTAAAAGTTTAATTTTATTATTTAACTTCCCAATAAAATGGTGTTTGGAACAAGTTGAACTAAGGTTTTAACATGAAAAATAAAGCTTCATAAAATTTGAACATTCTTCAAAACTTAAAGTTAGGTCTTTTCAACCACATTCTAGCCTATAATATTCAATCTCCCCTTTTAGATGCATTTCAAAATTTGTGTACGTCCCCATAGTGCTACACATCTATAGACCTTTTTAAACAATAGAATATTTACTTCCTCCCCTTAACATGAACTCCCCCTGCATCTAGGCTCCCCGCTACTTTATATTTGACACTTTAAAAGAATTTAAAATCAGGATAATTAATTTATGAAACTGAAATGTTTCAGAAATTTTTTCCTAAATGATCCACTCAACTACTTAAACGTTTTTAAGTCAAATTTAGAACCAAGTCCACAAAGATGATTGAGTGGTCAAGATGGGATCGTCTACCCTTGTTATACAAGGATAAAAAGTCCAGCAAGGAAATCAAATAAATCATTAGTCGAGATTGTGAAAATATTGGAGAAATATTTCCTTGATGATTTATTGATTCATCAACCTTGTATAAGATGATTAATTAAGGGTTGGACAGTTGAGCATAAACTAATTCATTCTAAGAGTGTCACATGATGAAGGATCATACATAATCATTAATTGATGATATAAATTTTCTTTAAAAGAGCTGATGAGCTCCTTTGTGTTTAGATTTTTGGGATTTGATTGATGATTCAAAACTGATTTATGCAACATAATGATTGAAATATGATTGGATTGAACCACAAAATTAAAGATGATCTCATCACTTTATGTGTTACTGGTTCCACTGTCACTTTTCTCCTTGAAAGAGTCTCTTCAAGCTGCTCACATGTCCAACCTCTAAATGTACCCACAAAATCAGCTCATGAACTTATTCATTTCTCCTGTTGATCTTGTTGATCTTATCACCATCAAGTCAATCTAGTGGGAGGGCTGTGTCGAGAAGGAGATAAGACACGTAGGGGGGAGATGATGTCGAACATCGTCAAGGACGTCGTCCGATCGTGTATCGAGATGATGCTTAGATACCAAGATGATGTCGGACGTTGTCAAGGATGTCGTCCAACCGTGTATCGAGACGATGCTCTGATACCAAGATGATGTTGGATGTCGTCAATGATGTTGTCCGATCATTTATTGAGATGATGCTCTAATACCAAAATGATGTCGGACGTCATCAAAGACGTCCTTCGATGGGTAAAACCCTAATGGGATATGTAATTACGTGATGTCGTGTGACCTAGGCGGAGTGTACGTGCAGGTCCTACTTGAGGGAAACTTGTCGAGTTCTGAGCTCTAGGCCGCGCAACCGAATGACGGTGATGGTGACCTTCTGACCCTCGTCGGAGTGACGACGGCGACTACGGCGCTGAGCAGAATAATTCCGTAGGGGCTCACACGTAATGGATGGACTCAACTTGTACCTAGGAAGTCACTTGTGACCTATTTTTAACCTGAGTGTGGTGGAGTGCAGTAAAAAATATACTGAAAGATGTAAATAAACTTACGAGAAAGGGGAATGGCATACCTCGTTGGGGTGGCATTCATCGTCGATGTCTTCATCGACGCACGGGACTGGTGGGAGCAAAAATGGAGGAGTAAGAGAGAGAATATCGGGAGTGAGGAAAATAGGGGGAGATGTGCCATAGAGTACCATGACTCGACTCAATTGGCCGCGATGATGTGGCAGAAGTGAAGTCAGGAGAGGTACACAACCGCGTGGCAATTCCAGCGATCATCCAAGTCTGGTGGTGCGACCGTCAAAAAGTCGCAGTCTAGACAATGATGCGTTGGGCGGCTATAGTAGAGCCGTTAGGTGAAGACAAGTGGCACCAATGAGTAGTACAACGACACTCAGGAGGTGCAATATGATTCGGTCAGATCAAGTACTTGTGCAGTTCACCCAAGGTCGAAGACCATTGACCGCAAAGAAGCACGATTGTGACCTTTAGCTATCAGATGGCCAATTTTTACAAGCACCGATCCGAAGCAGCGTCCGATTTGGGATGAAAAACCCAGTTAAGATAGCATCAACCCTACAAATGAGATTGGGGAAACTTGTAGACAGTTCCGGAAGGACCTAACGGACGTACGACTAGATGGCTCGATGGGGATGAAACGACAAGGCGGTGATGTCGGCAGGACTGGGGGGCAACTATCCTGATCAGCGCCCAGTTCATTTACCGGCTGCGTAAATGGCTACGATCTTGTGGTGGCAAGCGTGCGGCGTCAAAATACACCTGAAAGGTCAAGGCCCGACCAGTGACGGTTGGCCGCGTGGATCCACATCGGTGTCTGTACGCACGGCTGTGATGATGTCTGTAATGACGGTGGATGGCAGGGACGTCCGAATATTGGGTCAAAATCGCGAACAGATTACCCAACGACTGAGTGATAACTGAAGACTATCGATGGCTCGTCGGTCGACACGTTTGACAGTGCATTCGGCTATGGCGCTCGACTGAGACCATCAACCCAACACAGAGGGGAAATTTTGGTCAACCTGGTGCAAGCCAGAGAGCCCAGATGGTCGATAAGCCAGTCGGGGGCCCTGAACTGTCGTCTGAGTGGTAGGTCAGATGGCACGACCATCACCTGTGGCCAGACATAGATGAACAACACATGGAGTCCGCGTTCATAGAAGGCATTGTATGAAGTGTTGTCACACGGTCGAATCTCGAGCTAGGTCTCTCGCTTGGAATTGGTGTATGCCGGCCTCAGTGCTTGGAGCAGAACACTGAGCAGCGTTGATCTCTTGCAGCGGAAGCTTTTGCAATTGCTTAAGATCGCATGGAAGGGGTTAGAGGAGATGTTAGTGCTAGGCACCGTCAGTGAACAGGGTCATTGCATTGCTATCTAAAAGAGTACATCAGGATTACATGGGGGAAGACGAGGGGTGTTACAAGGAACGAGACGAGGTGCCTTGCGCCGAGGTAATGTCGCCACACTGCCTCAGGGCCGCCGCTCCGCGCGTGCGCGCCCGCTCTGCCACTTCACAAATGCGCCGAGCCAAACGTCGTGCGCCCGCGGGCCTGGCGATCACACAGGCCACCCCTGCCTTGGCGATCACACACGCCACCGGCACCAATGTCAACAACCCAGCGCGCAGTTTGCGCGACGCCGCCACATTCGACGCCCCAGAGCTGGACGAAATGCACCCAACATTACCCGCAAGAGCGCTGCACTCTCTGTGCGCCACATGCCTTAGACTCCTGGTGAGACGTCTCCCTACCGCGCGCCCCGCACACACAATGTGCACGCTGCCCGCGCGGCCGCTACGCGGCACCCCGCACAACTCCGCGCGCTACACCCGCGGCATGTCGCCCGGCCTGCGCGTCCCACACCCGCGCGCATTGCTTCCCGCTCCCGCGCGCAACGCTCGGCGCTGGCGGGTAGCATTGGCGCCCGCGCGTGGCGCTTGGCTTTGGCGCGCAGCGCTTGGCGCGCGCGCACACACGCCGATCAGCCCGCGCGCCCAACACGAGCGGACCGTACCTGATCTGTCCCGCCTTGGGCGTGGACGGGCATGTGCGCAGTCTGCCGTGAATCACCACTGACAGTGGCAATGGCCTAATAGATCAGGTATTTGGATATCACTATCCATAATGACTCAGTCCTTAGAAATGTCGTGAGCCAAATACAACGGACACGCCCTCCCAATAAGCACGCAAGCCTCTGGGCAGGGAATGCCACCTAGTTAGGGGCCTAACAAGTGTCGATGGAGGTAAACAGTTTCCCCCCTTCTTCCACTGCTCCTCCTTCCTTTCCGTCTCCCTCTTCTTCCTCTTCTCTTCTTCTTTGAGAGTGAGATCTGAGGATGAACTGTAACTGCTAACAAAAAAAATCAAGATCTGACAAGAACATGGTGCCCATCATGGCCTTATATAGGGCCATGATGGGCCCCTAACAAGGAGTCCATTAGGGAGGCCCATTAGATGACCCCACCCCCCTTTTACAAAATAGCTAAAAGTAGATAAATTAAAATGATGCGAAAATAAATGATAAGGACAGACACATACGGACGCGTCACAACGAGTACGATGTACTCGCCATGACGAAAACGAAACATGAAATCAGATGAATGAACAACGGAGAATTAAAACATGAGCACGTGCGTGGTCGTGCATTACCTGGGGTATTTAAACCTAGGCATCTTCACGGATGCTTTGGCGTGCCCATCGGGCTGGAAACGGACTGGCAGTGATGTTGTTGACAGCGAGGATGGCTGCGATGACGTTACATTGATGTCATTTGGGCATGCTCCATCAGGAGATCTATTGGGTTCTAGGGATGTGATTTATATGAAACTATACTAATTCATGCATGGGAAGAAGAATAATGGAATCATAATGACACTTTCAAACCATTGATCAAATTACCTTGATGTGGATCATATTTTCAATTTCTTACTTTCTCAAGTGAGACATGCTAACTATTCATGTATTCAGCCTCTAGATGTATCCGCATGTTGAATCTCCTCCATGTCAATAATTCCCTTAATTGATCCACTACACTGTGAGTGGGGCAGAGTTAAGGGGAGAAGGGGGAAAAAAGGAGAGGCTCTTAAATAATTCTAGCACGGGTGAATTTTGTTTAGGGTCTTCTCCTAATAATATTTGGTAGGATTTTTTCTTAAAAACCTTATAATTTAAGTACATCGTCCAATGTATAAAACACCATTTTTGTGTGAAATAGTCTCCCACATGAAATAGTCCAGTTAACTCTTGTCTCCTAATATCCTTTATTGGTCTTCCAAATTGTATATTTATTTATTATATATCAACATATATATTACTTAACTATAGATTGATTTAATTTAATTGATGTCGAATGGCATAGTCTCCTACATGACGCATATATTGTTCCTAATGCATGTAAAATGAAGAAAATTCAATGGAGAGTCAGTATGGTGAGTTCTTCTCAGCTAAAATATATTTTTTATTATTTTAACTACTAAGATATTTGACCTGTTATCTTGTACTAGACAAAAAATCCTTAAAGTAAACGGTAAAGCATTGGTTCTTCCAATGAGGTGCATATCATCTACAAAGGCTAATAGGATTCATAAGCTGGATATGCGTGGAATTCCTTTGTTAATGAACATGATAAAACATATTTCAGGCTACATTACCTTGTTAAGGCATATGATTTATTAAAAAAATGAAAATAAATCTATACCTAGCATAGAGTAAATAAGGGTCCAATCCATATGGAGATAAAGTATTGTATTTCGTGAATTATTTTAAGATAGAGAAGTTTCAAATAGAGAAAATAATTATTATAATTTAATGTAAATTTCCTAATTCATAATGTGAAGAACTTTAATAAACCATGAAAGCTGTTTTTCACAAACTGTTTTGGATTTTTATCTCATCTATAAATACTGACTATACCTCTAATGACACTTTATGGAAAGTTGGCAGTTCCGAGATGTAAAATGTCACATGATGTGCAGTGGTAATGGTAGGTGCACACATTATTTACACATTAATATCGTGGAGGTAGTAGACATGCACAACTGGATCCATAGTGACGGTTGCACTCAAGTGTATCAGCAATTATGAGTGTGCATGGGAATTGCGGTAAGGACTATCAATCCCATGTGAAGAAATAATGAAAATCTCAAGTGAAGACACAATTCACACATGCAAATGCAGCCACACTGGCTCCCCTATATTATTTTTGCAACATTAATGGCCATGTGTAAGTGCAATGTAAGTACACGAAACAAATTTCAATGCAGAAGAAGCCAAGATCAATTCATAACTGATCTATAAAACATATAACGTGTAAGGTAACTTGTGGGAATGATTTCAACCCTCAACTTGCTTCTTAGGAGAGATTCTTCAAGCCGTGAAATTGCCTGACCTCTAGAAGTATCCATAAGACTAGTAGGTTATTGGATCTCCTCTCCTTCTTAACCACTTTGTTTTGAAGATCTTGTGGATCTTCTCACCATCAATGAAGGCTTTGTTGGGTGAGTGGAGAACATAGGGAATAAGAAAGGAGGAGGGGGGCCCAGCTCTGGATTGCATGGGTACCTAAAATGGGTGCTCCCCTATTTATATTTATTAAGAGTCTTTCATAAAATCATTGACATAAAGTATATCTTCCAACGTCCTTTTAGTCTTATGTGTGTGACCCTATAGGCCCATATATTATTCTAATTAATAATTTTAAAGATTCTATAATATTTATTGACCAACCATATAAGTTAACTATATCAACATATAGGTTAATTAATTAAGGATAAATATTTCCAAATCGATAGGTTAAGTTTCTAGGCCGCCGGGTGCCAAGCTATTCCTCACGCTCTAGAATATACGGAGTAGTCTTTGAATACTCTTATGGAATCTTGTCTGTCATCGGTTACCATAAATGTATCACTCTTCGTGTGCGCGAGTCTTTCAAATGACTTAGGGTATGGTTAATTGTCAAACCCTAATTTTTCATTTGGTTATTACTAATACATAATGAAGATCATTGAAAAATGCCTTCTCCAATATCCTCATTACCTTGGCTAGGGATTTAGCTACATCATCGTCCTTTAGTCGATCTCATCCAATGCTGAGGGGGACAATCCCCTCGTGAGCACTTAATCACCTCCGTGTATGTCTTACAATGTTAGTGTCATCCATCCACGAGATGTTATTAATGTCTCAGGTCAACGGGTCACTTATAGAAACATAATCTGAATCTACATTTTTTATGTTTATGTATAACACCATTGAAGTATTCATATTGACAGTAAAATCTTTCTCCATAGACTGCCCACCATCTATCCTTAGTGTCTCTTGACTAAAGACAATAAGATCAGCCATACTTATCCTATAAGTAGGATTCTATATAGTGCTATTCTATCTGAATAATTCAATATCCATCTCAATTATCTATCAAATAGGAATATTGAGAATACATGTTTAAAGACTAGTGATCAGTGTATTTTTATCTTATCATAATTCATTGGGTCATTGCATACATGTGTGGACTTGATATAAATGTCACACAAGCATAATAATGAATATATGTTTCTTTCAATGAACTTTGATAACGTCAAATTAGATCAATAAAATTATGCTTTTATACATACTTTTACCACATATTTTTAGATATACACTAGCATTATTCACCATTTAAGGATAAACTGAGAAATTTATGATATACTTTTCGAAGATCTATTTTTATATATTTTATTGATTTTTGAGACTAACCCCACTTGACTCAGAGTCAATTGGATTTCTCACATATTCTTGGAGTTTTATTTTAAAAAATAGGACTTAGGTAAATACAGTGGTGAATTTGAGATATGAATGGGAGAAAAGTATAAACATAAACCATCTAATAGATAATAAGAGGACACCTAATGCATAATAAGCCCAATCTATAAGCCCATTGAAACCTCCTTAAAGACCGGGTCGACTAAAGATTAAAATTGTGAAACTAACCAATAACATGCATTTTTAGTACCTTTATCTGATCATATTTACATTTTATTTGCATTAAATTAGTTATATTTGGATGTTATCAAGCTTAATATGATAAAATATAATTTTAGAATGATGATCTGAACTTTCTGTATTTTTAGACATTTTTGGGGAATTTCTGACAATAGATTCTATAAGAATATAATTCTTGAGATGGAATATGATTTTTCTGAATTTTTTCGGGCATTAAATTTGGAAAGATACGATTTTTCTAAGTCAAAAAATATATATTTATTTGTATTTTTTGGGATTCTATTTTATTTAATATGAATTTTAAAATACTTTATAATCTTTTTATCTCACGCCGCCACATGTTGCTGTTCGATTCGTTGAACGATGACGAATCACAGCTAGCACTGATGATTGGAGGACATCCAATCATTTAGCCGAGCAATCATGTCATCGATATTAGTGAAGCCATGATTGCATTTGAAGATATGGATAAATTATAAACTATAGTGTCACCTCGGCCAGCGAGGTTCCTCAACGTCCTGGCAAGGCTCTGATGCTGGACCCTCCCGCTCTGATGCAGCGACCGCAGGATCCACCGATGCACCCACCCCGCTACAGCAGGCAGACAGACTGGGAAAACGACCACGGAGAACACTGAAGGGCTCCTCCGCCATCGGAAGAGTACCATACCTAGGGATATTACGATGACCGTTCCTATGCACCGGATAGGAACTATTACCCACCCGAGAACAGGAGTTCTCGGCGTTATGACCCACATGGGCATCATCATGAGACGACCCATAATCCTAACCGTATGGAAGGCTGTAAGAGAAGCATACATGCATGTATAATTTCACTTCGTCCCTTACAAATCTATTGTGGCCAATATCTTGAGTTACCATGACTCGTAGATTTTTATTTCCATTATTGGAACTAGTGCATTAGCCAAGTGAAGCTTTGCTGTAAGTTTTTTTGGAGCCAAGCCTTTGAGGAATTTCTTATATATAGCGTACATTTAATAAGACTTTGCATGTGTAGAGACTTCTGTATTTGATATAATATCCTTGTATGTTCTAGAACCTTCATGTCTAACACTTTTCCCTTCCTAGGTAGCAATGATTCAAAAGAACAATACTGTTAAAAATGCCGTTATTATTTCTTCCCAAGTTGAACTTTAGAGATAGTTTTGTAAACTATGCCTTTGTTGTTTACTAAAAGGTGATTGGAGTTACCTTCATCTTGAATTTATCTAATGTGATATCCTTGAATTTATTCATCTTAGCAACACCAATAAGGTATTATATGTGGAGGGTGCATTAGTCTAAGATGGAGGAAATTAGATAGAAGAAGGTAGAGAAAGTAGATGAGATGAATAAAGAAAATCTAGATTGTAGTCATTTGGCACGTGTGCAGAAAAAATAAATAATTAATAAAATAGTGATGATGAATGGACCACATTCCAAACATTAATAGTAGATAAACTAATATTTTTTTTGGTTTTTTAATGGAATCAAAGTAATCTAGTGATTGATGTCGGATGTTGTTGGGGACGTCGTATGATGGCTCGGTACCGATAAAGGATGGTGGTATTGAACGTCGACGGTGTCGTCGTCCGACGAATAAACCCTAGTGGGTAATGTAACTATGATGCAAATAGGAATGTCCTACGCGTCGTACGTGCAGGCTCTGACATGAGGGAGGCGCCGAGCTCCAAGCTTGGATGGGTCACAGGTGACAGCGACGGTGGCCTCTCGAACCTTGTCAGAGCAACGTAGGCGTCTACGACCAAATAGAATTTATCCGTTGGGCTCGCACGTCACGGACATACTCGTCCGTACCAGTAAGACACTCACAGAGTCGTAGTTTTCTCTCAATTTTCTTCTCTCATCTACCTACCCTGAGCGCGGTGAAGTCGAGACAAAAATACACTACAAAAGGTCAATAAATGAGCGTCAGGAGAGGATGACGCACCTCGTTGGCGGTGGCTCGTCGTGTAGTGTCATCTATAGTCGACGGTGATCGAAGCGGGTGTGGCCGGAGAGTTCACGGCGGCTTGGCGAGCAAGAGCAGTGATGCCGGAGCTATTGGTAAAGGGGGGACGAGAGGAGACAAGGGCGGCAGCATCTGCTGCTCAAGCGACGATCGGTCTCAATCGGCGCAATCCAAGTGGTGGTGTGTGATAAGCCAAAAATAGGGGTAGATTTTATGCAATTTTTAACCCTTGTTGTTGTCAATTTTAGCTTATACAATAAATTTTATAAAAAATCTACTTAAGATGTGTAATGATAAGTATGAGTGTCGTCCAAGGGAAGCTAGTAAGGAATTCAATTTGATGGTTCTCATGGTACTTCAACCCTAATTAGAGTTAATTTGATCTTCAATGAAGATCAAATCACCCTAATTAGATGAGAAATTTAGAAAGGGGGGTAGAAGAGATGGGATGAATAGAAGAAATAGGGAGCTCTAAATTGGCTTCTTTGATCCAAAGAAAAGGGTCCAAGGGGTCAATTAGAGAGGTTGAGAGGAAAATTTTGATTTGAGTTGGTTGGTTTTGTAGGTCTTATGTTTTTTATAAAATTTTTGATTTGAATGTCCTCCAAGAAATAACTACACAATTAGATAAGACAGAGAAATTTACTCTCCTAGAAATCGAAGTTTTTTATAGTTTTTAATGTGCACTTGGAATAGCTAGGTAAATCTCTCATTCTCTCCTCGCAATCTCAGTAAGGGCTTGTACCTTCTGCTAAAGCCTAGCGATTTAGAAGTTCAGACCAAGATCAAGAAGAATGAAGAAGAAATTTCACTAAAACGTCATCCACAATACACTAAAAGTTCAAATACAAACAAGGAAAAGGTACCAGATAGGTTGATCCAAGCTAGAGCTCCTCTCTATCTTGCAGCTGTGATAGAGCATCATCAAGAATGATCCCCTCCTCTCGAAATTCGGCTTTTATACCTAGGTATAATGGTAAAAATTACCATTTACCCATAGTTAGTAATTAATTTTTATTTGTCAATGTGGGCTTGATCTCAGTGATCCAACCATAGATAGAAAGAGGGGATCAAGATGAGCAAACCCATAAAAAAATCATCTCAATTGGACTTATGGATCAAAATTTATGAATAAATGAATTTAAACCAATATTAGCCATTGGATTCAAATCATTTATTCATAATATTTTTCTTTTAACCGCTCGTTGAGGTGTCATCCTCCCATTGGCAGCGACCTTTCAACTTCTTCAGGCGGGTGGATTCTCGTTGCACCACGTACCCTCTGGTGAAAATAGAAAAAGAAAGAAAAAAGATGAGAGAAATCAGCCCCGTAAATATCCCCAAGCACCTAAGATGCCTTTGCTCAATGCACTATCCACTCGCGATGTGCCACGTCACCGCCCGTGTGTGCGCTTTGTATGCGCCGCACAGGCGGTAAACTTACCTCCCGGCGCTGACCCTCATCAAGCGCTGATGGATGCCAATCCGACGGCGGTGATGAGGCCAAGTCAGTCGCCCGAAAATCCCTCTAGCCCTTTTGTAATAAAGTCCTCCTTAAGAGTTGGAATTGCCGCCTGACGCCGCCCACAGGTAATCGTGTATATGCCCTTTGCGCCTCTCTCTCCTCTGGTTTTTTTCCTAAAACATTAAAACAAATATTAAATCATTTGCAATAAAACCCTAGAACAATTTAAATAACATCTTTACGCCTGCAACCACGAGCGAGAGCTGTTTTTGAGGGCCTCCTTGCAATGAAAATTTACGAAACGTCCTTCAAAGATAAAAAATAATCCTAATACTCTTTTTTTTCTTATAAATATATCTTTTTTTCTCCAAAAAATGCATTTCTTCTTCAAATAAATCTCAGAAAAATCCTAGAAAATTCTAAAAAATCCTAGAAAATTCTAGAAAATTCTTTGATTCATCCCCGTACTGATAATTCTCAAAATTAAATATTAAACTTGCCATTTTCATTCCAAAATATTTATTTCAAGCTCAAATAAATCCCTTAACATTCATAGAATCAACAGAAAATTAGGGAAGAATCAGAAATCACTTGAAAATAGTGTTTTCATGTAAATAGATGATAAAAACCCCATTTTAAGCTCTTTAAAGGCATAAAATTGTGCTAATAACATGAAATAAAGACCGAATTTAGGGTGTTATCAGCATGACATTGACGAGATGGGTAGTTATGGCGAACAGAGTGGCGACGGGACAGCCCACCTTCGGGCAGACGATCGGCCTTTGGCGCATCAGCTATCGTGGGTGTGGTTGGTTGACCAGACTCACACGGCGCTTGGGGACCATTGCCTCAACGGTTGCAAACTCCAGGCGTGGTGTGTGTATTCTGAGGAGTGTCTCAGCTCGGTGAAGGCGGGAATCAAACACATGGAGGGCGGCGTCTGAGCGATGGTTCTCAGCGATCCGGAGCCCGCACACAGCCTTTGGATGGAGTCGGCGCCAAGTGGACTGTTCCCAGAGTAACCCATCACCGGCGTCAATGGGAGTTAGGTGCGGCTTCCACCACTGCACGTGTTCTCGCCTGAGGCAGAACAACCGTAACTGTCTTCCCACCGTGAGGGGGTTGACCCTGTGGTCTCCCTGAACGATGGATAGAGTTTTCCCAAGGACCCACACAAAATGGGGGCAACTTCGATCACCTGAACGCCACCTGAAGTAGGTGAACCACGTATTTCAGGCAGAAATTATCAGCCGGACAGTGCCGATGAGGATTCACGTGCTAGAAAGATGGCGGTGAGAAATTCTTGCGGCTGTTCGAGTTCTCGCGGCGGGTTGGTTGAGGTATCCAATCAGTGACAACGGAAGTCGTCCGATCGCTCAGCTGCAAAGCAAAATCGAGCGGCAGGTTGGGAGTATTCCCCTAACCTCCACTGACGGGCTTGTGTTCTTGGAATGAGAATTCACCCGTCGGGAGTTTGATGCACACCCAGCGACTAGGAGTCGGAAGAAACCTGCGGGCAGGTCGAAATTCCTTCTCACTATCCACCTCGTTCTCCTCTTCTCCCCTCCCTTTCTGAGATCTCTTCACTCTATGAAGGGGGAGACCAGAATTTCAACACGATTCTTTCTTCTGTTCTTCCTGGTCTAAGTCTTTAGGGTGCCCCCTCTTCCCTTATAAAGGGTAGAGGAAATGGGCCCCCCAAATTGGGTCAACCAAGGGAAAAAAAGGGGTCCATTAAGGGGGGCCCTTATAAGTTGGGCCCCGTCATTACACAATGAAAAGGGGACTTATAAATGGGGCCCTTATTTTCTTGAATAAGAAAAGAAGTGCACAAAGGGGGGATCCAAAATGGCTAAGGATCCCTCCCCGTGACGATGACGACGACGAAGGACGTAGGGGCGCGTTGCGAATGCGACGAGAACACAATAACGAGTCGAGAAAAACACAAACACGAGAATGAACAGAGAAAACAAAATGCGATACTTTGAGCGATTTCACCCGATCTTTGACAACGGTTGCGGGCGGCGCAGACGGCGTCGTCATCGATCTTTGATGGCGTGCACCATCAGTGATGCTCGTAATTATCTCCTTCATTTAAGAGCTTTTACTATTCATCATGGCTAGGCATTTTGAGGCCAACAAGATGAATAAAATTAAGAAGGAAGAATATCATTAAAATAAAGTTTGAAAACTAAATGATGAATGATGACTGCCTTCTTTCCTGCAGGCCAGCTATGATGGAGGCGAGTCTGAAATATAATTTTATTGAGTTTTTGGTGCTTTTCCTATAGGCTCTAGGGTTTGAATGGATAGAGAGGGAAGAAAATCTACCCCATAAAGCTGAGCCCTACACTCTTTCTAGATCATCAGATATCATGAATGTAAGTCATAAAATGGCGAGCTATTGATTTTCTCCTCTCCCTCGTTGTTACCACCACCAAATTTTCTTTGATTTCTATGTCCTTGGTAGATCCCAAAAGTGGGCATTGATTGGGCACATGGAAATCCATCAATTCATTTCATTTTTGGTGGCCAAGTCAGGATCTATCATGTTTTCCTGAATGCCTATTAAAATAAAGATCATTTAATATTTTACTATGACGTGCAAGATGGGGCACAATACAGTGTGAAGAAACATCATCACTTAGTCCTTTTTATGTCAGTAGTGATTTGCCATGTGTGCAGGGGTGTGTCAACTTTCAGTCACATTCATTGAGATTGAAACAACCAATTCTTTTATAGCTGCCACATGTCTCATGCGTCAGTCATATTGAATCCATATAATACATATTTTTTTATCTTCGGTTATGCGTTTGTAGTAAAAAACAAAAAAGTGCTATGTGAAGCACATAAATCTGTGGACTGACATGCAATGAATACAAAAATAATAATTTAATGCTGCAATGTATTTTGATGCTGAGATTGCTTCATCAAACTTTCAGAAAACAAAAATTTAAGTCCCAAAAATAATAAAAAACCCTTAAAAAATTTAATAAAAATAAATCTGATGTCAAAAAAGAAAACAATTCTGAAAAATCTAATTAATAAAATTATCACTCTTAATAAGAACCTAACCATTTGAAGTCATGATATTAGGAATATATGATTACTAAAATGGAAATATTATTATGGATAAGGTGAAGGTATTAATACAATATAGCATGTAGTTACCTCCAAGCCAACCACTTAAAAGAGGGAACTGAAAAAATGTATCAATAAAATAGAAGAGTTGGTGAAGTTATGATATCCTTCGCTCCAAGTGCTAACATAGATAATCAGAATTCCATCTTATTCTATTCAGGCTACAAGTCCTTTTCTGAATTTTCTACAAAATATTCTGTTGTTCACAACCAACGCCTTATTGTAAATATTGAAACCACTGTCTAATGTTTTCTACTGAAGAATGCACAATAGTGATGAAGTTTGAATCCACACAATATTTCAATTAACTTACACAATCAGTAAATGACAAAAGCCACATATATTTATCAAATATGCACTCCAAACCAAAATCTAGTTGATGTTCCAAAAGTATAACATTATCACATACTTATCAGTTAACTTCAACAAAATATTTATCCAATGATTTAGGTGGTACTGAAATCGTGAACTCACATATAATAATATTGAACAGATATAAGTTTACTACCCCTTTCTCTTGTTGTTTTGTTCTTTATGGTTCTCTTATTCTTCATGTTATTCTCCAGTAGCTTCTTGATTGATGTCATCAACCTTCTAATATTCAAAATGAGCCATTTTATAAATCACTGCAACTATGACATGTTTCTAAATTCTATGACGCATATTTGTCTTATAATTTTTTTTCTTGTATATAAATTCAAAAAAAAAGTTATTTGAAATACACAGTCCCTCACACTATCCCTCAAGTGTGATCACCATTTAGTTGTAACATATCCAGACTTGCATCAAACAGAACTTTCACAAGTTCTCTGAAATTTACCCTTTCTATGAAGTTTCTTTTTCAAATAAAAACTCAAAAATGGTTAGTAAACATTTCTAGATGGTGTTATTGACATATTCAAATTCATGCATGTAGTTTATCAATTTGAAGGATATATGTTGTCTATAATATGAAATTAGCATACAGATTTCTTTATATGTGATGAATAAAGTCCATCCCATGCATCAATTCATACATTATGTAAACTTCCTATTTTTATGAATTTAGCATGATTATGATGTTGAATATGATCTGTCAAAATGATAATTTAAATTTTTTTTGATTGATTAAAAATAAAGAAATAGAAAATGTTGTGGCCCGAAGGAGCCGCCAAGCCACAACTGCAGCCACAGCCCAAATGCTAAGGGTCACAGTTGCAGCCACAACTAAAAAGAGTACAACACAGCACATAGGTGCAGAGCATCACTTCCCTTGTCGGCGCACATGGGAGGTTCTTCCCTTCCTTATTTCTTTTAAAATTCAAAGGTCATATGGTTCTGGCATTTATATACTACTAACATAATTTAATTCTTCTGATATGGCATTGAAAATTTGAGCTTTCAGAAAGGTTCAGGCTGGACCATGGCAGATATAACAAATCCTTACCAAGCCCGCAGACTGATATGATACTCAGTCATAGAAAGCCAATCTCTTGCTTCATATTGACCCTGCCTAAAGCCTGAGTCGGAATGGGCTTTTCTTGAAGCCAATGATTTAATCTTGTCCGTTGATCTTCTTTAATAAGATCAAACGGTCAGATTCAATTCACGTACTATATATATATAGTACTACAAGTGCCAAATCAGTGGTATCCATTTGGTATGGACCAATGAAAAATGACAATCTAGAAAAAAGCACTGACACATATTGTGCTGACTCTGCAAGGACCACCAAGAATTAAGAGGGTCCACGGCTACAGTTTAATCATAGCCCTTGAACCCTCCAAAACTCGGATCGAACAGTGAGGGGGAAAATTATCCTCCTCGACCCCTTCCCCTTGTCTCCATCACCAGAGATCTAATTCTGGCAACGAGAAGGCAAATCTCCACCGCTTTACCACCAAAAAGCAATGAGGAATGGTCTTGTATGGACCAGGAGGGTTTTGGGATCAGCTCTTACTTATAAAACCTGAATTAGACTACTCGGAACCGTATCTGATTCACCGTTGTTAAATGCAAATTTGTGGAAAAAATGGAGAGTAAAACTCATTAAAATTGTTTTACTTCCTCTTAGAAACTCTTAGTTTGAGTGACAGTTCTTTGACCTGAAGAGAGAATAAAAGAGGCAAGAAATTGAGGAAAGGATCGAGGACTACCTGGAAGAAGACTCAGCCAAAGGAGGATCTGAAGTTGTTGGCAACCCCGAAACACAAGATTATTCTGTCGAGTCAATGGATATCAGAAAGTAACATTTGAAAATGTAAAAAGTTCTAAAAAAAATTAGGATATATTTACATAATACAACAACAAAAATTTTACATTTCCTGTGGAAAATGCTGTTGTATGGAATTCATCGAACAGTTGGTCAGTATTGTTTTCCGAACAAACTTTATTTGGTTCTTTTATAATATTTCTAATCCAATTAAAATCTCTAAACATACCTGACAACTATAAAAGTTAGACGTCTTATTCTGTCAATTTCTGATTATAAATACACCAAAAATTGTCGGCCTTCAGCTTGAAAAACATTATATAACTACGCTCATTCAATTGGGAATTTCATCGAATACTTTATACTCAGTCTTTTTAAAAGATTATTCAGAAGTTTCTTTGATAAATCAAATTCTAAAAGATTGATAAAAGTTATCTTAATTCTCTAATATATATATTTTCATATTACAACTATCCAGATTTCAAGAAAATCAGTTCACAAATGTCTTTATAAAAACTTATATAAGCTCTCTCTTTCTATTAGCCATTTCTACAAACACCTAGTGGTGTACTTGATTTTATTCAATTGCGGTTTCCATTTTCTTTGTTTCTTGCTAATCTTCATCCCCCTAAACACCTCTTTATATTCCAATTAACCATCTTCAGATATATCTTCCCTGTATTTCCCTACCCTATCTGAAATTCAAATGACAATAATAATAAAATTTCTTATTAGAATTATTTTCTTAGAAACTATTATCCTTGAATTCTAACTCATTAAATAGTTCTGTCTCTAAGAGCCAATCCCTGAGGAGATGACCTTACTCTCTACTGTAAATCTTTGAGTGAGATTAAAAATTCATAAATATTATTTGATAGAAGTGAAATTTAGAACAGTGACATTTACACACCTATTTTTGCTCTATTAGTTTTTATCATATAGATTGCTAGATGAGTAATTCCCGATGCAAATCGTGTTCGTCATGTACCGCAAAACCTACGCCAAACCAAATTGTTCTTGATACTATGGATTCAATTGATGTCATAAATAATATTAGTGCATAGAGGTTTACTAAAGTCATCAAGAAGAAAGTTCTTCAGAGGGCAAGATTCCTCCCTTAGTTATTGTCGTGCAGGTTTCACAAGAAGGGGTTATGAAAAAGTTATAGCTCAGCATTACTTCTAAAGGGTAATATGCATTCAATGATATAAAGATGAAATAAGGCAGATATAACTACTATAAATTTGATCTTCCATGTTTATGATTTGACATTCCTTTCAAAATTGAAATAAGGAGTGAATAAGGCCAGTATCTCCACAATTTCATGTCTGAAAAATGCTAAAACTATGGTAGATTTATGAAATCATTATCTTAAAAATATACAATAATATATTGATTTTATGAAGTTAATTTATATTGAACAATCATTTTATCTAGATATAAATATGCAACTTGGATCAGTCTGCGTTAATCATCATATTTTATTGGACAAAGGATGACTGATATATTTGAATACTTGACCAATAACATATGCCTGATTTATTTGAATATTCAATAAATAACATGTGAGTAATTGATTAGAATATTCAACCAATAACATATGGTCGATTGATTTGAAGATGCGACCACTAATATATGACTGATCATGTTAGTTAAAGTGGCTAAGGAATAACCTAATAGGGGGAAATTTTGGTTTACTATCTATATTATGTTTTTATTTTTAATTAACCTAAGATTTTCTACCTAAGAAAAAGGTAGAGGAAATGGGAGGCACAATTATATTTTTTAGACAGCTTAAGCTAATCCTTAATGCTGTTTGGGGTTATCCGTCCGGAGGTGAGGATGTGCCCTAACCATGTTTGTGTGAATGCCCCCCAAGAAAATAACTTAGAAAGAGGGGTGAACAAGGATACCAAGAAAAAGAAAAGGTCGATGAAGCTTTCAATGAAGCTTTGTCGTCCTCAAACGCTTCCATGGACCGATGTCACTTGGTCTACTTCAACTTGGCCAAAGCCTTCTTCTTTGGCCCCCAAAGCCTTAACCTGACTGACCACACAGATCTAGCAAGCAAAATATATTTCTGATTAATATATTCTCCTCAACAACACTTAGTATCAAAACTCCTTAAATAGTATTGTAGACAAGGATCAATTTCATGTATTTCAACTAGCTTATTTTTAGATGAAAATTTATTAATTCAAAGATAAAAATTCATCAATGTAATGATGACTTCCCTGCAGTAATACCTCCTGTTTTTGGTCGTTATTTCTTCAAGTCCTCTATTCCTCCACGTTTTTATTTGGATGAAATTCCTTGATTTGTATTTGACCTTTGGTGCTTAAAACTTAAGTATCTTTTGTTATTCATGCACCAAATGTGATGACTCCACCTGCAACGGTTTCATAACACAATTTCCCAGAACTGTTATCTCACACAAAGTGTTCAAAATTAAATCAGATAAATCTCCAGAGATCATTCTTTCCACGTTCTTAGTTTACCATCTCATTCCTCCATGCCCAACCTCAAACCTCCGTAACTCTTTCAAAACTCAACCAAATGATGCGATTCTTATTTCTTTGGTTTTATATGGATGTTAACAATGATTCATAGGTTGAAAAAAAATCTCAAAATCATTATAAAAGTTATGCAAAACATTATAAATTTATCAAAAGGTCAAGGATGTGTGAATTTTGGAGGCCAGCCTTTTTTCCTTTGAATCTTGAAACATGCTGCACCAAAAACTATGATTCCATGTTCTTCGGACTTGGATTGATGTTTACCAACAAATGATCTCTTTAAAGAATGCTAAAATATACTTGAGAATTACTTCAGGGCCCTTGAAAGATATCTCTGGCTTTTGGACTGCAATTTTTAAAGGGCAAGGAGAAGGGAGCTTGAAATTATTGCTCAAAACTGTATATATGGACTTAGAAATCTGAAAGGGCATGATGGTAAGTTTTCAAAAGTCCAAAATTCATATGTATTGATTATTGTTAATAAATATAAAACAACAATTTTTTTAATTTTTCATTTTTGTATTTACAGTTTTGCCATAAGTTTAAAATACCTTTGAAGAGTTAAGAGCAAAAACTAGCCTTTACACCAAGGATTTCAGCTTTAAACTAATATTAAAATTTTACATATGTTTACCACATATTTTTAATATAGATATCAACATTTGATATTAATATCTTCCTGTATTTAATTTTTATTAAATCATAAGTAAATTGAGCCTACAATACTCAAATGTAGTAATTATGAATTTAAATAAGTTATTAAACAAATCAAATGGAGTCAAAGTCAGAAAAATATTTTAACACCGTTATAAAATATGTTCATCTTCATGTCATGGAAAATACAAGCCCTAAATACATGATTTGCCTTGTTTACCATGTGGTCAAACTAAGCAGCCTTTTAATACAACCAAGGCTGAAATTTTTTCTTCACTAACGATCAGTCAACTAGTTGACTAAGGACCTATTGTGATTTGATCACAACCCTTATTGATGCATGCATTAGTTTGAACATTCATCAAAACACACATTAAAGCGTTGTAAATAAATGTTATCCTATATGGAAGGATAAGAAAAAAATAAACCACATAAATAGATGGTAAGGATAATGAATTTCAAATTTGAAGAAGACGAGTGCTTGCGGCTGCCATCGAGCCCGGTTGCGCCTGTTTCTGCGCTGTTTGGCTGTCTTGATGCCTACAGCTGCTCTAATTTTTCTATTCCATTTTATTTTTACTATTTTTAATAGATATCTTACCAAGCAAGGGTAAGTAAAACAATTCAAATGTTAAGATTATATTTGTTGTCTCATTCATGTAAAAATCATTTAAAATTCAGGGAGCATAAAAAAAAACATTTATACTACGTGAATTAATGCACAAAACTGGACACTTAATAAAAAAATGACATGAATATTTATTAAAATTTTGCGATATAATATTAACTGAAAAATTTAAAATGCATGCATGAAGTTTTATATGTCATGTAAACGTATAATACATATTATATTATCTATATAAGCTATTTGAAGTGTTTAATTCTCAGGAGGAATATAATACATGTTTGAAATGGAAATGAAATTCATAAATCATGTCCACTTTACCATTGCTTCAAAATGAATCATTTCAAGTAATAAAAGTATTCTCAAAAAGTAGTGAGAAGGATTTTTTGTTAAAGATAGTCCATTAGAGACAACAACGAAAGATAGCTAAATTATTATAATACATCAATTTTAAAAAATAATTTGGGACTATCCATCAAATTTATCATACTGAACCCCAAAAAACATGGATATGTACAAATAAATAAAAGGACACGTGTATTTGTTGATATATTATTGATGCCTCTAACTGGATAAAATTATTTTGGAATGAAGGCTTGAAGAAGTTTGGTTTATCCAAAGCATATGAGTAGAATCTTAACACTATATAGGGCATGACGTTATGACGTAGGACGGTTAAGGAAAAGGGCAACTGAGGAGATGAATGGGATGACGACAGGTAAATGGTGATGGATGGGTTTGGAGGAAGGGATAAAACAAGCCACAAAAATCACACGGTCAGATTCGGACTTTAAAACCGATGAAAATCTGGTGGTGTAGCTCCGACCCTTATCGAGGGTGGGAGTAGTGTCTTCCCCCACCGCGATGATGCCTAAGCACCGAAATCAATATCTGAATTCGCGTCGCGAAGAAACTCTCGAGAAAGAGAGAGAAGAAGTGGAAATCCAAACCAAGTGTAATTCTGTCGGCGGTGGAAACTTCTCGAGAAAACACTGGACGGAGAACACTTTCGACACCAAAGGGTTCAGGCGTACCTCGGCACCGTAGTAAGTAAAGAGGATGTGGGAAATTTTGATTGTGACGAGGCTGGGCGAATCCGGGCGTTGAGCGGCCCACTGGACGAGAAAGATTCTGGGCGTTCCGGGCATTGAACGGCCCTGGTAGAGAGTAGATGGCGTCGTCGCAGAGTCAGGCGAGGCGAATACCCACGCGCAAAGCGCGCGTAGGGTGCGGGGAGCGCGCGGAGCAGCGCGCGCTGCTCGAAGCGTGGACGGCGTTGACGACGAACCGTTGGACGACCTCGACGACGTTGTGGCCGGCGTGCAGTGTGGCGGCCGGCCGCGGGTGCGGCGTGGGCAGGCGATCGGCGCGCGGCACATGCGGGTGGCCGCGTGCGCGAGCGGGCAGGCGGTCAGAGTGCGGCGCGGCGGCCTGGCGCGCGCAGACAGGCAGTCGGTGCGCGGCGTGCGCGGGCGGCCAGGGGCGGCTCTGGGTGACCTTAGATGGGGCAGCTTGGGCGGCCCTGGCGGGGCTGCCTTGGCGGCCTTAGCTGGGGCGGCCTGGGCGGCCTGGGCGGCCCTAGCGGGGCTGCTCGGGCGGCCTTGGCTGGGCGGCCTGGGTGGCCCTAGCGGGGCTACCTGGGCGGACTTGGGCGAGAGAGAGGGTGAGAGGGAGAGTGAGAAAGAGAGAGAGTAAGAGAGAGAGAGGGTGGCGAGAGAGGAAGGAGAGAGGGTGGAAGGCCGACATCGCGAAGCGGCGACGACGGCGGCAGCGGCGGCGGCGGCGACAGCTAGGGTTAAGAGGGATAGGGGAGGCTGGGCAGTCCTCCAAGAAGAGTTAAGCAAAACTCAATTCTTGAAATTATGACTGCCTAATGTTTCTTGAAAAAATGGCCTATATATAGGCCTTGGAGGAAAGAGAAAATGACGAGAAAGTAAAGACGAGAAATTAAAGACGTGGGCCGTGTCATGACGTCCGTAGGGACGTGCACGGATGGAGATGTGCTTGTCGACGGTTGCGGCGTGTTGACTTTGGTGTTGACTTCGGCTGACCGTGGCGGGTTGACTCTGGTTGATCGTGGCGACGCGTTCGACGGTGATGTGTTGGCGTCCTCGCCATCACGTTAAAATGTGATAGCGGCAATAATGTTAAAATGTGACAGCCTGATTTTATCAGTGAATTATTTAATGCATACATTAAATAATGCAGGCAAGCAATGCTGAGTGCTATGATTGAACTGTGCACTATTGGGAACTTAACAAGGCTCTACAATTTTTTATTCAAATTTAATTATGTCTTTAGTTCAGATGGAAATGGAAGAGGTAGTTTTGATTATAAAATATAATTAAATAAATATGAAAGGCCTTTATCATGCTCTAAATATATGTAGATGACATACTACGTGAATAAAAAAATCCATGATTATATGAATCAGTTCTATAATTTATACTAAAGTAGTATGGTGAGAGTCTTATTAGAGAGTTAAGCTACTTCCCATGATACTTCATAAATTTCCAGCAGCAATGATGTTCAACATGCGATACTCAGTATTATAAAGCTTGTTTTGGATTTTATGTTTCCCATCTTATTTATTATTTTTATAGGGATGAAGCCTATGACTTTCAGGCTGGAGGTTATCTTAGGTGTGATACCAAAATTGTGACATTCCATAACACATACATATGCCTTGATGGAAATATGTGTGGCAGACAAGCCAATCACAGATTCCATATCTCATTCCTGTTCATTAATTTAATGCATTCATTATAGTGCACATGTGATTCTAATAATGAACCCTGTGAATACATGATCAGACTTAGTGAATTATTATAAGATCGTAATCCGAGATCAGTAATCTTTAAGCACGTGTTCTGAATATTCCTATTCACAGGATACTTGAGAAAAACATTGATAAGAAAAAAATAGGTGTGAGTTTTGAACTTTTATCCCGTATCCTTGTTGATATGAGGTTATACAATAAAATTTAGAAAACCCTAACTTAAGATGTATAGTGATAAGTATGGGTATCTTCCAAGGGAAGCTTGTAAGATATTGAATTAGTGATCTGATTGAATAATTTGACCCTAATTAGAGTTAATTTCATCTTCAATGAAGATCAAATCACTATAATTAGATGAATAGTTTATAAAAAGTGGGGTAGAAGAGATCAGAAGAATAGAAGAAATACCGAGCTCTAGATTACTTCTTTGGTCCAATAAAAATGATTAAAGGGGCTAATTAGAGGGAACAAAGAAGAAATTCTGATTTTGGCTTGGTTTATTTTGGGGGGAATTTGGAAACCAAACTCACAAACTATTATATCATCAACACACGCTAGTCTTCCTAGAATTTAAACCGTCTTATAATTTTCTTCTAGTTCTTAATTTGGAATTAGAATAATCAGATCAACTCAATGCTCAATCCTCTTGATCCTAGTAAGGACTTGTACATTCTGCTCATGTATAGCGATTTAGAGATTCAGACCAAGATCAAGAAGAATAATCAAAAGTTTCACTAAACTTTATCCAAATCACACTAAAAATCAAATACAATGCAGATAAAAAGTACCAAATACAAGTGATCCAGGATGAAGCTCCTGTCTGGCCTGATCTGTAACAGGAGTCTGGCCTGACTTGGTAATATCACCAGATTCAGATCCAGATTCACCAATCCAGATTCAGATGGGATCATCCATCCATTGTATAGAAAATCTGGCCTGGTCAATCCAGATTCACTAACTTGGTAAGGGGAAATCCAAATTCACCAAGTCATCCACAAAGAAAATTGATTGGTCAAGATGGGATCATCCACTCATGGTATAAGATGAGTTAATTCAAGGAAGACAATAAGGCAAAGTCTTTGGCCAAAGCAGTGGAATATCTGAGAAGATTTCTTTGATGATTTTTGAACACATCAATACCAACTTAGATGACTGATTAGGTTTTGAAAGTTGACCACGCCCCAAGTCATCTTAGGAACGTTGAGTGGATGGGGGACTATATGTACATGATAACCAATGGTCGACATGTTCCATGAGTGAGTCGATTCACATTCTTTTATATCTTTTAGACCACGAGGTGTAGTTTGGCGGCCACAAGTTACAGACTCGACCTATCGATATGGTTAAATTAATTCAGCAGTAATTGATATATATAATGATATATATAATCAATTTTAAAGGCAAAATAAAGGCTTTGGGGCCACTAGAGTCATTAACTAGAGGGGTAACACACAAATGGTCTTTTAGACGTTAGGAGTCTTTATAAAAATACCGATCAAGTATAAATAAGGGAGGACCCTGAATGAATTCATCCAAACCAGAATTGTTCAAGGCTCATCCCTGTCTTCTCCCTTATCCCCTTGGCTCCTCTCCATTATTAATGAGATTTGGAAGACAATGATGACGACAGTGGGTGAATGAAGTAGGTTAAGGCAAAAGAGGAGATTCAATGTACTGATGATTGGGTGAACACATGTAGAGGCTGTACACATGAGCAGCTTGACTCGTCTTACTCGAGGATCCAAGAAATCACAGATGCAATATGTGCCTAGGTGATTGGATTCAATGTTTTGTTGATCCTGTTATGATTCCACTCAAAGTTTTACGATGTAAGCTGTTCTGAGTTTTCATCCATATCAAGGCCTTAGAATGCAACATGCCTTCTACTTTATACTTGTTTCAAACATACATCCCATTAATTGAAACCCCAATTTGATAAATCTATCCATTTCTTGAGTTTATTGTTGGGTTCTAGAGGCCAAGATCTGGATGAATAAATCAAAACGATGTGCAGCGGAAGACTCTTTGCGAATCGAACGACATCAACAAAACCATTGAAACGAAGTACCTTTGCACTAATCTGATTCGTGATTTCTTCGATCCCGGAGTGAGACGAGTCGAGCTGCTCAAATGTGCAGCCTCTAGACGTATCCACGCAGTCCTTGGCACATCGGATCTCCTCCTTCTCGTTGACGACCCCCGTTCTTTCTCCGTCAGCGTCGTTATGTCATCCTGATCATATCAAGGATGGAGAGGGGGTGTGGGGAAAGTGGAGAAGAAGGGGAAAGGCCCCTGAAGAATTCTGGTCTGGGTGAATTTCGTTCAAGGCCTTCCCCTATTTATACTAAGTGGGTATTTTTCATAAAAATCCCCAAAACTTAAGTATATCTTCCAACGTCCAAAAGACCATTTGTGTGTGACCCTCTAGGCCCCATGTATCAGTCAAGTAAATGACTCCAATGGCCCAATAACCTTTATTGGCCTTCCAAATTAATTAACTATATCATCATATAGATTAATTAATGTCGGATCGATTTAACCCAATCGATAGGTCGAGACTCCGACACGTGGGGTGCCAAGCTACACCTCGTGTCCTAGGAGATACAAAGGAGTGTGTATCGACTCACTCATGGAACCTGTTCATCATCGGTTACCGTGAATGTATAATCCCTCATCCACTTGACGCTCCTTGGACGACTTAGGGTATGGTCAACTGTCAAACCCTAATCGATCATCCGAGTTAGTACTGATGCATTCGAAAATCATC
Source organism: Wolffia australiana (assembly GCF_029677425.1). Lineage (NCBI taxonomy): Eukaryota > Viridiplantae > Streptophyta > Magnoliopsida > Alismatales > Araceae > Wolffia > Wolffia australiana. Next base: position 4,144,410 of record NC_135844.1, read on the forward strand.
GAAGAACTCTTCTCCGATATTTCACTGCCTTGGCCAAGGACTTCATCGCATCATCTTCCTTGAGCTGTCACCTCTTATACCGAGGGTGGATGATCCCATCTTGACCACTCAATTGCCTTCGTGTACTTCTTGATGCACCCAAACTAAGACCGTTTAGAATCCCATGATTAGAGACTCGTTGGCCATAGCCAAAGTGAAACCGTTCGTCCACAAGACGTCTTTGATGTCTCAGATCTAAGGACCACTTACTCAGCCGTGACATGAATCAACCTGATTGACAGTTCGGTATAATACCATTCAGGGATTCGTACGGATCAATCTAGTGAACTCTTTCCACTAAAGAGCACCCACTATCTATCCTTAGTGTCGCCACACTAATGGCTACGGAACCGGCCATACTCATCATATGAGTGAGGCTAGATAGTGCTATTCTATCTGGATACTTCGATGTCCTTCTCGCGTATCCTTTGAATAGGAATGTTTAGAACACATGCTTAAAGACTAGTGATCTCCGTATTATGATCTCATCATAATTCACTAAGTCTGATCATGTATTCATGGACTTCATTATACGCATCACACGTGCACTATAATGAATATGTTCTATTAATGAACATAGAACGAGATGTGGAATGTGTGATTGGCTTACCAGCCACATATCTTTCCATCATTTATAAGTATGAGTATAGAAGTTAAACTATTCTCATGAATCAAAACTATTTCTAGGTGAGAGCATTCATGATTCTAGGCATGTATTCAATTTCCCTGATGGATAGATATTTAAAGGGATGAGTTTGGTATCCAAATGTCAAATGGTTGTAGTAACATGATGATCGAATGAGTAATTCAGTGAATTGACACACCGTCAACCCTTTCTTCTTTCTAGCCAGATCCTACTGATATTTCTACAGTCTCCATTCATTGGAATATTTAGTTAGGAACGTGCAAGAATTTCTTTAACTCCTAAAGCACATAATCCCTTTCATTAAGCCTACATAACCCTCATTTCTATTAATATACCTTGCCTTCTTCATGTTCACCCTCCACCCATCATCCATTTGTCCACATATTGTTACCTCATTAATCAACTTCATAACCTCCTCCACCACGTTTTTCCCATTCACTAGATTTTTTTAATCTTTTGATGTCAAAATCCCAAGTTTCGTTATATTCTCCACTTGTTTCCTTAATTTATTTTCTTTCTCCCTTATGGGGATAAACAAAAAAACAATTAGGGATTCTCTCAATTGGCAAAAAAATCAAAGTTGCAGAGGCATCTTCCTCTCATATTTATTTGGGTCTTTCTACATCATGATTAGTTATTCCCCTTCTTTGATCCCAAATCCCTAGAAAATCCTTGACCCCTCAGGTAGAATGGGACTCGACACCTGTAAAATCTTTCACTCTACCTCCTCTGACTAAGACTAAACTATCACATTCGGCTGGAATGTGAGAAAACATTCCATGTTGATTGCTCAACTCTACTTGAGCTTAAGGTCAATGTCCCTAGAAGCAAGGACTAAAACAGACTATGGGGAATTTTTTAATTCTTTTTCTTCTTGTCTCATTTTGTTCTTCATCTTCGCATGATAGTTTCCTCTTATTTTTTTCAGTATTTTTTTCTTCTCATCAATATTGTTCATTTTCTATCTTGTTTTTGCTAAAATCTTCCATGCCACACATATAATTATTAAATAATCTTTTGGTAAAAAAGTGGAAGTCCTTAGAGGCAAGGAAAATACGAGGAGCCAAATTCAAAGGTTGAATGTAAAGATTACTCTTATTTAAATCTTGATCATCTCTTTGGCGCTTTAGTGTCAATTATTTGTCACATTTTCTATTCTTCTTAAATGTTGAATACTTATCATACCGTTCTATATTTCTATTTTTTAAAATCAGGAACAGAGATATTTTAAGTAGTATAATAATTTATTAATACCATTTTTTATTTTTCTTACCTTTCAGTTTCCTTGTGAGGTAACATGACAGATATCGAGATCGAACGGCTCTTGTGACACACAGGGAGGGCAAGGGCAGTCATGTCATGTAGTGGAGACGACTAATGTGGATGTAATGCAAGTAATGATGCAACGATGAAATCACTGAGAAGTATAAATCTTGCATTGACGGACACCAACGACCACTAAGCTACGATAAGTGTGACCTTGGAATGCCACTAGGCTCCCGATGACCTGGATGGCGGGTTGAGGGCGGACTGTGCGAGTACGACTATTGATACTCGTGCGTGCACCGTTTGAAGCGCCAACCAAGATCGTACCAATAGAAACCTATTCCCACTAACGTATTCCTATCTCTCACTAACCTAACCATGGCGGTGGAGAAAATGTTTCATAGGCACTGAAAGAAATAATATAACATTGAGTGGGGGTTTGGAAGCATACCCGTAGCGGTAGACGTGGACAATGCCTGATTCTAGTAGTAGAAGGCGAGCTGCACGTAGGCCTGATGACGACGCATGAAGGTGCGGTGGTGCAATAAGCCGCGGTGACAGACGTGACAACGATCACAGCGATGGGCGCAACAAGGGTGCAACGGCTAGCGTGACAAGGCTCATCGGCATCAAGGCACACCAACAACAGGATGCGGTGATGACATAGCGTAGACGGTGTGGCAGAACAATAGCAACATAGTGCGGTGGTGGCGTAGTGACATCGCGGAAATGATTGGGTTTGGTAGTGCGGCGTAGACATAGTAGGGCAGTGCAGTAGAACGCTAGTGGCAAGGCACTGTAGAAAGGCGCGACAGCGTGACAACAGAGTGTGGTGGCGCGATAGCGTGGCAGTGGCAAGGCGCGGCGGCATGATGGCATGATGTCAGCAAGGCATGGCGGTAGCGAGGCACGTCGGCACAATGGCGAGGCACCGCGGTGCAGTAGCGGTGAGGGATGTTGACGCGGCGAGGCACATAGCTGCAGCTGGCGGTCGCAGTTGCAACCACGGTCTCAGTCTCGGTGGTGGTTGGGGGCTGCGGGTGTAGTTGCGGCTGCGGCTACGTCTCGCGGCCGTGGCTGCAACTTGCTGTCATGGCTGTGGCTTGGGGCCGTGGCTGCGGCTCGCGGCCGCGACTGTGATGGCTTTGGCTTGCGGCCACATTTGTGGCGGCCGACAGCGGCCCCAACTTACGGCATGGTCGGCAGCGGCGACGACACGGGCGGCCCAGGGAGGCGGCAGTTAGGGACGGGAAGACCAGTGGCTGTGGTCGGAGGGCCGATGGCAGTGGCGATGGTATCGGGCGAGGAAACTAGGGTTTCAGAGGTGGCGGTGGCATTTTCATAATTCTGGGGAAAACTCAAAATAAACATAAAAAAATAGGAAAAACCCTTAAAAGTCATATTTTCTCAAACTCTTCTTCTTCTTCTCTTCCTATGGGCGGCCCCATCTCTTATAGGGGTAAATATGGGCTTCCCCCTAGGAAATAAAGGAGAGAAGGCCCAATGAAAAGTAATTAGGGCCCGTTAATAGGAGATATACCAAATACCATACCCACACATGAGCTCACACACATGCAAACGTGTAGGTTCATTCAACGGCCCAAGCACGTGCGAACAAAGAACAAAACAAACACATATATGGCCGACATACAAGGCCTACTAAACAAGAAAAATATAAGGAAAGATAACGTCAACATCTGTGGCCCGTTGGCTAGGCTGGATACTCTGAAGGTTGGGTTGCGCGCGTGAGCCGTTGCATGATGAACTGATGCGAGTGGGTCTTCGAAGTTGGATGGTCCCCATCAGCTTGGATGTTACCTCCTTCTTGATACCATATCATTTACCCCATGTTACCTCGTGGTCTCCATTTTTTCTCTGTACTAATATAACCCGCAAAATTTCCATGTTTCAAAATCCATGTAATTTTATGAATAGGAGGAGAAGAGTTTACAGTTTGGGCTCTCAAGTAATAAGGGAGACTAGTGGGTATTCCTTAGTAGCCCCTAACAATTAGATAGTGATATCAATCGTGAGAGATTCAAGGCCCACCATTTCATTGAGAGCAGTAGTGGCATTATCATTAACATTATCAAACATAACAAAAAAGATGTACTCTTCCTTTTAGAGAGTCTGGTATCTACATTTTTGGGAGAGTAGCCCTTTAGAGGTGTGATTGATATTCTTCACATTCACATTCATTTATTCTTTGGTTTAAGGATGGAGGACTTACTCAAGTATAACGTAGGGGGACATTGCTAAGGGATCATAAATGAGTTAAGTTTGGTTGTGTTGATAAAATGATAAATATGCTGATAAATGTATGTATTACTCTATTTTTGACATATAAATCATGAATCTGCCATGTTATCAACTAAATTATTTGGACATTTTTAAATTTTATATGTTTCTGACTGTTATTGCATTTATCATTGTTTAAATTGATTAAACGACCCTTAGTGTGACTTTATGATTTTCTCACATTTTAGGGTATTTTAATAAGTCAATGAACATTTTTTGAATAACTAATATTATTTTAATTTTTCTATACTTGAAAATTTTCAGATGATTAATTATTATGAAATTAACTTTAAAAGTTAGAAAAAACATAAGTTTAGAATTAATAAACACATCAAATATAATGTTTATTGGATTTAATAGGCTGGTTTGGCCAAATTTTGGCAAATTTGATGAAAATGATTGACTCGACCACTTAATTTATGACAAATCATTATGGAAATGCGATTTTTATGGAAAAGTACTTAATTATTTGAACAGATTTAATATTTAAATGTCAAATGGAAGTGTGGTATGATGTGTTTATTAAATTTCATCAATATCATTTGGTAATTTGGATTTAGAAAAATATCATTAAACCCCAAAACTTGGACCAATCACAATTTATGATAATCACTTATTTTAAATTTGCATAAAAATATCTCTATTCCTTATATGTTTAAGAAGGACAGCAGAATATAAAGATAGAATTAGTATCTAATTTTTCTCCTAAGATGAATATGGTTGATCTCCAAACCTTTTGTTTAGATACAAAGAGAGATATAGTTGCTATTTTGGGAAAGCGTACACTGAACTGATCTTTATGGTTTGAACACTAATTTTCAACCAGGTTAATTCAGGTTACCTTTCTGCAAATGATTCTTAGACATGAGATGCCAATGAAATCATTTGAATTGGCAGCTGTGTTTAAATGTTTACGGTTGACACATAATTTGGGGATTCAAAATAGTCTTATCTTTTATCTAGAAAAAATATACAAAGTTGACATAGCAGTAATATGGAAGCATGCACCATTGGTAAAAGAAAAGATATATTCAAAGAAGCGGAGGTGATATAGTCCTTGGCTAAGGACATCTTATGAAATGAAAATTTCCATGATTCCTAATGCACCAATCCGAAACCAAGATGATCAGTTAGGTTTTGACAGTTGAATGAACCCTGAGTCAGTTTGAGAGTGTCAAACATATGAGGGATTATGGATATATAATAAATGATCACAAACATTTCCAATTAAAGATTTCATGATCTTCAGATCTTATGGAACACATTGTATAGCCTGGAACCTCATGTATTGACTTTTTTACCTATATTTGGTGGAATTGATACACGACTAATTTTCTATATT